>NC_057799.1:76621141-76630789 GCF_018294505.1 Triticum aestivum
GACTGGCTGGAGGCGGCGGCGCGGGTTTTTCGTCCGGCGCCGGGCGGACACATCCTGCGCGCGGAGGGAGAGGCTAGGGTTTGGACTGCGGTAGGATTTCGGGAGAGACACTAGTATATAGGTAGAGGGAGCTAGGAGAGTCCAAATGAGGTGCGGTTTTCGCCCACACGATTGTGATCGAACGACCTAGAGCATGGAAGAGAGTTTGGTGGGTTTTGGGCTGTTTTGAGAGGGGGTTTTGCTGCAACACACAAATGGACTTTGCGGATGCCCGGTTAACCGTTGGAGTACCAAACGACCTCCAAATGGAACGAAACTTGACCGGTGGTCTACTGGTAGTATACCAAGGCCACTTGACAAACCTCGGTCCATTCCGAGAACGTTTGACACCCGCTCACGAAAGAAAACAAGAGGGGTGCACCGGAGGAGATGGGAGCGCCAGATTGCAAAACGGACAACGGGGAAAATGCTCGGATGCATGAGACGAACACGTATGCAAATGCAATGCACATGATGACATGATATGAAATGCATGACATGAACAAAATGCAATACGAAAGACAAAACCCGACCACGGAGGGAATATCATAACACATAGCCGAAAATGGCAAGAGTTGGAGTTACAAATATGGAAAGTTACATGCAGGGTGTTACAACACTCCACCACTACGAGAGGATCTCGTCCCGAGATCTAGGACTGAAAGAACTCCGGATATTCGGAACGAAGATGGTCCTCGCGTTCCCAGGTGGCTTCCCGGTCGGAATGGTGCGACCACTTCACTTTCAGGAATTTGATTGACTTGTTGCGAGTCTTTCGCTCAGTTTCTTCAAGAATAGCAACGGGGTGCTCATGATAAGACAGATCTTCTTGGAGGTCAATCTCATCGAAGTTGATAGTGCGCTCAGGCGTCTTGAAGCACTTGCGAAGCTATGACACGTGGAACACATCATGCACGTTCACGAAGTTGGAAGGAAGCTCAAGTTGATAGGCGAGGTCGCCTCTTTTGCCAATGATCTTGAAAGGACCCACGTATCTAGGGGCAAGCTTCCCTTTGATACCGAAGCGACGAGTGCCTTTCATTGGAGAGACGCGGAGGTAGACATGGTCTCCGATCTCGAAAGCCAAATCACGATGCTTACTATCATAGTAACTCTTCTGGCGTGATTGCGCGGCTTTGAGATTATCACGGATGACTTTGCACATTTCTTCAGCTTCTGTGATTAAGTCATTGCCAAGAAGTTGGCGTTCACCGGTCTCTAACCAATTGAGAGGAGTACGACACTTTCTGCCATAGAGAATCTCGAATGGGGCCTTGCCCGAACTCGCTTGGAAGCTGTTGTTGTAGGAGAATTCGGCATATGGAAGACAATCTTCCCATTTCATGCCAAAGGAAATGACACAAGCCCTGAGCATATCTTCAAGAATTTGATTGACTCGCTCGACTTGGCCACTAGTTTGAGGATGGAAAGCTGTGCTGAAGTGAATATTTGTGCCCATGGCCTTCTGGAAGGAGTCCCGGAACTTAGAGGTGAAGATGTTTCCACCATCTGAAGAAATCAATTGTGGAATGCCGTGCAAGGAGACAATTCTGGAGGTGTATAGCTCTGCCAACTGAGCTGCTGTGATGGATTCTTTGATTTGAAGGAAATGAGCCACTTTAGAAAGCTTGTCGATGACAACGAAGATAGCATCATTTCCACGCTTGGACTTTGGAAAACCAGTCACGAAGTCCATTTCGATATGATCAAACTTCCATTCTGGGATTGCAAGAGGTTGGAGGAGACCAGCTGGTCGTTGGTGTTCTGCTTTCACTCTTCGACAGACATCACATTCATTCATGAATTGAGCAATTTCTCGCTTCATTCGAGTCCACCAATATGACTGCTTGAGGTCATGGTACATCTTCGTACTTCCAGGATGAATGGAAAGAAGAGAATTGTGTGCCTCGTTCATTATGACTTTCCTTAGATCACCTTTAGGAACCACAATCCGGTCCTCGAAGAATAAAGTGTCTCTGTCATCAATGCGATAGCACTTGTATTTGGAAAGACCCTTGTCGATACCACGTTTCACCTTCTTCACCATGGCATCAAGAAGTTGTGCCTCACGAATTTGATCTTCCAAAGTAGGAGAGACTATGAGGTTGGCAAGGAAGCCTTGAGGAACAACTTGGAGATTCAGCTTGCGGAAGGCTTCACAAAGATCCGGTTGGAATGGCTTGAGAATTAAGCTGCTGCAAGAAGCCTTCCTGCTTAAAGCATCTGCAATGACATTTGCTTTGCCTGGAGTATATTCAATACTCGGATTGTACTCTTGAATCATTTCGACCCATCGAGTCTGCCTGAGGTTGAGGTTGGGCTGAGTGAAGATATACTTGAGACTCTTGTGATCGGTGAAAATGTCCACTTGTCTTCCCAACAAGAGATGTCTCCATGTTATCAATGCATGGACAACTGCCGCCAACTCAAGATCGTGAGTGGGGTAGTTCTTTTCATTGGGCTTCAACTGACGAGAGGTATAGGCCACAACTTTCTTCTCTTGCATTAACACAGCACCGAGACCTTGAAGAGAAGCATAACAGAAAACTTCAAATGGCTTGGATTCATCAGGAGGAGTCAAGACAGGAGCTGTGACTAGTTTCTCTTTGAGAGTGTTGAAAGCAACGTCATACTCAGGAGACCATACATACTTCACATGCTTCTAGAGGAGGTTGGAAAGAGGCTTTGCAATCTTAGAGAAATTCTCAACAAATCTTCAGCAATAGCTTGCAAGACCAAGAAAACTGCGGAGCTGCTTGACATTCTGAGGAGGTTCCCAATTCACAATTGCGGACACCTTCTCGGGGTTAACAGCGATGCCCTTGGCAGAGATGATGTGACCAAGGAAAAGAACTTCATCAAGCCAAAACTCACATTTTGAGAACTTAGCATAGAATTGATACTCTCTGAGCTTGTCGAGCACCAATCGCAAATGTTTGGCATGATCCTTCTTATTCTTGGAGAAGACCAAGATATCATCGAGATACACCAGGACGAATTCATTGGTATAGGGGTTGAAGATGAAATTCATCATCCGAGAGAATACTGGAGGAGCATTGACAAGGCCGAAAGACACAACAGTATATTCATAAGAACCAAAACTTGTTCTGAATGCTGTCTTGGGAATATCTTCTTCACGAATGCAAATCTGATGATAACCCATACGAAGGTCAAGCTTGGAGAATACTTTAGCACCTTTGAGTTGCTCGAATAGCTCATTGATGTTGGGAAGTGGATACTTGTTCTTGATTGTCTTCTTGTTCAATGGACGGTAGTCGACACAAAGTCGGTCCGTGCCATCCTTCTTCTTGACAAAAAGAACACCACAACCCCATGGAGATGAGCTCGGTCTGATCAAACCCAGACGCTCTTGTTCATCGAGCTGTTTCTTCAATTCCTTCAGCTCGTTGGGTCCAAGCTTGTATGGATGCTTGCAAACGGGTTTAGTGCCAGGCTCTAGTTCGATAACGAACTCAACTGGCCGATGAGGAGGCATACCCGGAAGCTCTTCTGGAAAGACATCTTGATACTCACAAATGACTGGAATTTGAGAGATGGCATTCAATTCGCCCTTCTCATTGAGAGAAAAAACCGAATGGTTTCATCACGAGCGGCATAAATAATCACATCCTCAGAAGAGTGTGTCAATTGAATTTCCCTGGCAGCACAATCAAGTTGAGCCTTGTGCTTAGAAAGCCAGTCCATCCCGAGAATTAAATCAATATCCGAGTCACCAAGAACAACTGGAGAAGACAGAAATTTATAGTTCCCCATCTTGATGGAAACATCCGGGACACAATTATTAGATGTCATTTGCTTGCCCGGAGAGACAACCTTCAACGGGATAGGAATCTTTTCCGTCACAAACTCATGCTTGGCAACAAAAGGTCTTGAAATGAAAGAAAGCGATGCACCAGTATAAAAAAGAACTTTTGCAGGAATATCATTAACAGGAAGATTACTCATTATCACATCAGTAGATTCCTCCGCTTGAGCTGCATTCATCATGTTCACCTTTGCAGACTTTGGATTATGCTTGACCACTGCATTGCTCGAAGATCTGACAGGAGGAGGAGGAGGCAGGCGCCTTTGGTTGAAGCACTTGTTAGCATAGTGACCTTTCTGCTGACACTTGTTGCAAGTCACCTCTGAGAGTGGATGGTGATAAGGAGCATTGGACTTTGGAGCTTGATTCTGAGACTTGTTCTGATAGCCAGAGTTGGAAGAGTTGGAAGAACCATGGCCACCTTTGTTCTTCTGCTGGTAAGGCTGACGAAACGGAGGAGGAGGAGGCAACCAGAACTTCTGTTGCTTAGCAGCCACAAGTGAGGAAGAAGAAGACTGAACTGTGTCCCTGACTCTCTTCTTAGAAGCCTCACACTTGAGCTGAGCAGCCTCTTGCTTCAGTGCCATATTGTAGAATTGATCAAACTGCATAGGCTCAACAAGAACGAGAGCTAACTGCAGATCCTCTCTAAGGCCACCTCTGAAATGATAGATCATGCTCTTTTCATCAGGAACGTCTTGTTTAGCGAAGCGAGCAAGTTTCTGAAACTGGATGTTGTATTGATACACAGACATGTTGCCTTGCTTGAGATTGCGGAACTCCTCACGCTTGCTCTCAACAACACTTTGTGGAATGTGGTGCACTATGAAGTCCCGACAGAAGTCAGTCCAAGTGATCACACGACCTCCTCTGGAATCTTTGTATTGCTGAAACCAATCAGCAGCTTGGTCCTTGAGCTGAAAAGAAGCGAACTTGACATAGTCCTCAGGCCTGACATTGCTACATTCAAAATGTTTGTTGATGTCCACGAGCCAATCATCGGCACCCGTGGCCTCGGCACAGTAGCTGAAAGACTTGGGCTGATTTGCGAGAAACTGGTTGAGGGTAGCGAAGTGAGGCTGATTGTTGCCTTGACCTTGATTGCCTTGCCCTTGGGTGCGTTCTTGCAAGAGTTGCAGAATCATCTGAGCATTGGCGTTGGTGGCTGCCATGATAGCTTGCCATGCCTCCGGAGGTGGAGGTGGTGGCGGAGGGTTCGCTTGACTCCCTTCATTGCGATCCGGATTCTGACGCGTTGGCGGAGCCATCCTGAAGAGGGTGACATCCGTTAGCATCTTGATAGACAAATAGATAAGTAGAATCAACGGACAGAAATTGCAACATATAGTCTTCACAATAAACATTCGAACGGGGATGAACGAATGAAATCCATAGTAAATCATCACACTTCCATAAGTTGAGAAGCCACTTGAAAAAGATATGGAATCAACATCTGACTTCGAAGCAACTCGAATACCACAATTCAAAACAAAACAAAGTATTGGCTTGCAGAATAAGCCGGAACAAACATATGATAGAGATTTCGTCCGAAGTTTTCGTGGTGGGGCCCACACGGGCTCGATCGTACAACACCATCATGTACAAGGCTGTGCACATGACATACGAAGCATCCCCGAGTCGGCATAGCCAAGGACTCTTTAAGACACTACGAGACCACTGTAAAACCAACCGTGTACAGGCGGACCACTAGACGTCGAACCCCAATCTCATATCATGCGTCTGTCGGAAAGATATCCTAAGGCTACTAGAATTCCCACTTATAAACTCCCGAAACTTTCTGGTTATGCAATTTGGTGTTAGGGATACAGGGGACACAAAATATATCACCCAAACTAGCAATCCCTAGATCCAGCTGTATCCATCCGTCAACACATAACCAAGAAACCTTCGGAAATAGTTTACCTCAACCTTCGAAAAACATCCGTTATACGAGTTATGGCAATACTCCCGAACTCCCGCCCCAGTACTGGGTGGCGTCGAGGTGATCTCACCAACAACTGCATAAAAGAGATTTCGATGTCGGCGAAACTCAGGTATTCCAGAACTGCAACGATAAAATTGTGACGACAACACCTCGGAGCTCAACTCCCCGGGACACTGCCACAACCCCTAAATGTCAGGAGGCACCAAGAACAATGTTCTCATCACAAAACCATCGGAACAATTCCAAGATACCCGCGTGATCCTAATTTTTTTTAGTGAAATTTGAGGAGAGGAGAGAAGAGTCAAAACTTCTACGTCAGGAGACCTCACCAGAGCGACGAAGGGACCGAGGAGTAAAAAGAATCCTACTCTCCGATATATATAATCCTAAGACTCAAAACATTTTTGTTCTAGACTCAACAACGCCAGCGATTCGATCAAGCAGGGGGCTCCTAAGTCGGGGATGGCTCTGATACCAACTTGTAACGCCCACGATGCGGCTATATATCCCACGTGCTGAGGCACGACTTAGAGGCATAACCGCATTGTGGTTTTGTCGCAAGAAGGGTCATCTTCACACAATCCCATGTAATGAACAAGAATGGGATAAAGAGTTGGCTTACAATCGCCACTTCACACAATACATAAATATAATTCATACATCATCCAAAATACACACATAGACCGACTACGGTCAAGATCCAAATGAAAATAAGATAACCCCAAATGCTAGATCCCCGATCGTCCCAACTGGGCTCCACTACTGATCATCAGGAAAAGACACATAGTAACGACCACGTTCCTCATCGAACTCCCACTTGAGATCATTCCCAGCATCTGCACTGGCATCGTCGGCACCTGCAACTGTTTTGGTAGAATCTGTGAGTCACGAGGACTCAGCAATCTCACACCCGCGAGAACAAGACTATTTAAGCTTATAGGAAAAGGATGGTGTAATGAGGTGGAGCTGCAGTAGGCAATAAGCATATATGGTGGCTAACTTGTGCAAATGAGAGCGAGAAGAGAAGCAACGGAACGGTCGTCATCTAGTAATGACCAAGAAGTGATCCTGAACTCCTACTTACGTCATTCATAACTCAAACCGTGTTCACTTCTCGGACTCCGCCGAGAAGAGACCATCACGGCTACACACATAGTTGATGTATTTTAACTGGGTCAAGTGACAAGTTCTCTACAACCGGACATTAACAAATTCCCATCTGCCTCATAACCGCGGGCACGGCTTTCGAAAGATAATGCCCTCTAGGGGTGTCCCAACTTAGCCCATCATAAGCTCTCACGGTCAACGAAGGATAAACCTTCTCCCGGAAAGACCCGATCAGTCTCGGAATCCCGGTTTACAAGACATTTCGACAATGGTAAAACAAGACCAGCAAAGCCGCCCGAATGTGCCGACAAATCCCGATAGGAGCTGCACATATCTCGTTCTCAGGGCACACCCGATGAACACTACGTACAGCTAAAACCAATCCTCGAGTTTCCCCAAGGTGGCGCTGCAAGTGGCTCTAGTTTGGACCAGCACTCTGAGGAACACTGGCCCGGGGGTTTAAATAAAGATGACCCTCGGGCTCGCGAAAACCCGGGGGAAAAGGCTTAGGTGGAAAATGGTAAAACCAAGGTTGGGCCTTGCTGGAGGAGTTTTATTCAAGGTGAACTGTCAAGGGGGTCCCATAGATCACCCAACCGCGTAAGGAACGCAAACTCAAGGAACATAATACCGGTATAACAGAAACTAGGGTGGCAAGAGTGGAACAAAACACCAGGCATAAGGCCGCGCCTTCCACCCTTTACCCAATATATAGATGCATTAATTAAATAAGAGATATTGTGTTATCCCAACATATCCATGTTCCGACATGGAATAAACTTCAACTTCACCTGCAACTAGCAACGCTATAAGAAGGGCTGAGCAAAAGCGGTAACTTAGCCAAACAACGGTTTGTTAGGAAAGGATGGTTAGGGGCTGACATGGCAATATGGGAGACATGATATAGCAAGTGGTAGGTAGCGCGGCATGGCAATAGAGCGAACAACTAGCAAAGCAAAGATAGAAGTGATTTGGAGGGGTGGTCATCTTGCGTGCAAGGTTCTCAGAGTTGTCGAAAGCTTGATCCTCGTAAGCGTACTCAACAGGTTCCTCATTCACGAACTCGTCTCCCGGCTCTACCCAAGACAAGAACACAAGCAACGGAACCACAATCAATCACCAGAAATGCACAAGCAACATGATGCAAAACATGTATGATATGCGAGATATGATATGCGATGCATATGTGTGCTCCGGAAGGAAAATGATGAACAAGGCAGTAACTTGGCAAACCAAGCATGCCACTGGAAAGATGGGATGATTGCGGTCGAAATCGATATAAAGATCACTGGAAACGGATGCACGGTTTGCAAATGGCAAGCAAAACAAGAATGACACGAATCTGCGATTAACAGCATGATAGCACTTAAAATGCAACAAGTAACAATGCTACAGCACTTCAACATAGCAAAAAAGTATATGAAAGTAACCTAAAGGAGATGCTTGACAAAATATGAACACTGAGCTACGGCTAGATCACAACATAACAAGCTCAAACAAGCATGGCAAAAGTGCAAAAGATAACAGGATCACAGACTTGGTGAAATTACTGGACATGGCAGAAAACAGCATCAGGTAGCAATGTTCAGAGCACGAAATCAACATGATACAGGAACTTAACATGGAAAAATAAGGCATGGTAGTATTCTACTAAAAGCATATGACAGAAGTCCCTTACTGACCATAAGCCAAAAAAGACTAGAAGATATGATGGCAAGCATATAAACATAGCAAGTTTCGTTAACAGGTTTCAGACTTGGCAGAAAACAGAGCATGGCAGAAATAATAATATGAGGGCATCTTGGTGAGCTTGATGCACTCACCACAAGGCAATGCATGACAAAACAAGCATACCTACAGCAAGATGGCATGTTTATGAAACTATCCATGGCAAGAACAAATACATAGCATGTATGGATCAACTACAATAAGCTTGGCAAAATTGAATAACACGTAAACAATCTGCCAGAAATATTTTATAGCAAAAGTAGAGCAAGATTGAGTCATGCTATGACACTCCATAATTGCAAACAAGCGCAAGAATGGATCAATTACAACAATATCTACAAAACATCCTTACTGAACATCACCAAAATATCCATGTATCTCTCTGTAGCATCAAGTTTACATGGCAACAAAATAACAGCAGACAAAGACTTGGAGAAAACACCAAGTCCCTGAAATCAGAAACATTACGGAGCCTAGTTTGCATGCTTGTGCTAGTCACCAAATAGATCACAAAAATACATGGCCTACACCACTCGAAATATGGCATGGCATACAACAAAACACATGTAGAGCTCATGCCCATAAGATGCACAGATTAAATGCAACGAAAATAACAAATCTCCAAGTTCTGCTAAGAACCAGCAGATAACAGCAACTAGCACTTTTGCAACAGATATTTGGGCATCAAGATGGCCTCTAATGAACATGGTGCAATTGAACAAAATGTAGAGCATCACGAGCCGAACATTTCGATATATTACACGCGCGAAACGGAGCTATATGCAGAGAGTTATGATGTTATGAACAAGTGCACATGCTGTAAAAGTAATAGAACTTAGGATTTTTTGGGGGGGAGAGAAAAAGCCAACTACCAGAGATTTGGATCGGGATCTCGCCGGATCCGAGCTCGAGCTCGCCGGAGCTCGGCCGAAGGGAGAGGGAGGAGGAGGAGGCGGGCGGCGACCGGAGGGAGGAGAGGAGGCGGCGGCGCCGGCGGGCGGTG
>NC_057799.1:76631296-76640525 GCF_018294505.1 Triticum aestivum
GGGCGGCGGCGAGGCTGACGTGGCGGCGCGGGACTGGCTGGAGGCGGCGGCGCGGGTTTCATCCGGCGCCGGGCGGACACGTCCGGCGCGCGGAGGGAGAGGCTAGGGTTTGGACTGCGGTAGGATTTCGGGGGAGACACTAATATATAGATAGAGGGAGATAGGAGAGTCCAAATGAGGTGCGGTTTTCACCCACACGATCGTGATCGAACGACCTAGAGCATGGAAGAGAGTTTGGTGGGTTTTGGGCTGTTTTGTGAGGGGGTTTTGCTGCAACACACAAATGGACTTTGCGGATGCCCGGTTAACCGTTGGAGTACCAAACGACCTCCAAATGGAACGAAACTTGACCGGTGGTCTACCGATAGTATACCAAGGCCACTTGACAAACCTCGGTCCATTCCGAGAACGTTTGACACCCGCTCACGAAAGAAAACAAGAGGGGTGCACCGGAGGAGATGGGAGCGCCGGATTGCAAAACGGACAACGGGGAAAATGCTCGGATGCATGAGACGAACATGTATGCAAATGCAATGCACATGATGACATGATATGAAATGCATGACATGAACAAAATGCAATACGAAAGACAAAACCCGACCACGGAGGGAATATCATAACACATAGCCGAAAATGGCAAGAGTTGGAGTTACAAATATGGAAAGTTACATGCGGGGTGTTACAACAGGTGCCAGTACGGCCCGTGGGCGGCGGGCCCCTTTGCCAGAGAGACATCTGAAGATGGCCCGGCCTCCTCTAGTCGGCCAGGGATGTGGCCGGCTCCCAATAGCCGGCTACCTCCCTCCCTCGAAGCATGCACCCCATTAAGGAGACAAGACGAGGTAAGGCTACAGTGAGAGCTCGCAAGGCGACGACACTGTAGCCACGCTTACCTTGACAAAGCCCTTGTCATCAGAGGCGAGGCAACAGTAACCAGCCGCCGACAAAGCCCCCAAGCGGTGGGGCCGGTGTGCCGGCGGGACCCACCAGTCGGCGGGCCCCAATGACCGGCGGAGAAGCCGGCGAGCATAGACACTGACGGCTGGGACCCGCGCCCAGCCGGATTACCATTGTACCCCTGGGGGGTAGGCCTATATAAACCCCCCGGGACACCCATGCAAAGGGTTGATCTCATAGAGTTTCACACACCACATAGAGAGAAAAGGAGAGCTAGCCTTGCCCTTCTTCCTCTTCTAGCTAGACAGCTCAAGGAGCACTTGTAGCTACTTGTATTGATCTAGTGATCATGCGGAGACCCCGTAGAGCAGGACTAGGGGTGTTATCTCCACGGAGAGCCTCGAACCTGGGTAAGATCCGCCGGCGTGCATGTCTTCGCCTCATCCCGTTTCCAGGCACCGGCGACGTCTTACTGGCTCCCACAATGATAAGCCACCCGTTGGCATATGTCGCACCTACCACCCGACATTTGGCGCCCACCGTGGGGCCAGGTGCACCGTCGTCCGGAGACCTGTTCTGGACGGGAACCCCTTTTCTCCCCATCGAGCGCAGCCAGCCTGCTGCACCCGATGGCGCTTGCCCCGACGCGCTGCAAGGCGTTGACGACGCCTGCACAACGAGCTGCCTCGCCGATCTTCTTGGCGAGACTCGCATCTCCGACGAGCCCGCGTCCGACGCGGGCACGGACTACCCCGAGAGTCGCCTCGTCAGTCTCCTCGACCAACTTCAGGTCTCCAACGAGCTTGCTGTAGACTTGGAGTCGGTCGACTCCACCGACCCGATGCTTGTCGACTCCGACACGGCATCGCTCGACGCCTACCCCTCCCACGTGGTAGTCTTCAACGACCCTCTCCCTCGAGCTGACAGCGGCAGCAGCGCTGTCACTGAGGTGCTGGTCATCAGCCACATCGCCGACTCGGGCGAGAACGCCCACGACGCCCTACAAGCGGCGATGCATGACTTGTCTGTCCCCATCCCGGCCGACGCCGATGTCGAGACCCTGGAGGCACGCCGCCTCGCCCTCACCGCGGAGGGTCAGAAGATAGCCTCCATGAGACGCCTCACCGAGGCTCACCAGCGCGAAGTCGACCGCGCCGCATTCGGTACGCCGCCTCATGGCGGGCCGAGCCGAGCCGGCCTCGTCAAGAAGCGCGGCGCGGCCATCGCCAGCATGCTGGGGGCAGACCGCGCCGTCTACGCCACACCGCTCGAGAATCTGCGAGCCGCTCAGGCGGCCGCTGAGGAGCTAAATGGGCTGGGGGCTGATGAGCTCCCCTACATGACAAGGCGCATCCAGCAGCTGATCGACGCGGCCGCGGAACGGCATCAAGCCGGCGCCCGCGCTGGAAGTCCTCCCCCGCGCCGAGAGCACGCCGCGACATCCCGGTCGCCGACTGCGAGTGGCGCCCGCGCAAGAAAAGACAAGGAGCCGGCCGCTAGCCGCAGCCGGACTCGGATCACCATCGAGCGCGACGCGGAAGGCCGCCCTCGATTAGTAGAGCGCCAAGGCAATCCGCCTCCTCCCCCGCCTCGCGGGGAGAGATATCCCACCCCGCCGCCTGTCACACATCCGACTCTCGCAGGGCGACTAGGCCGCCGCAAAGGAGTCGGCGAGAACGACGCCCGCCACCGGATCGACCGCCTAGCTCGATCCCTGGCGCTAGAAGAAGAAGACGATGTCGGCCCGCCATCCTTTGGCCCCCGCATCTGCGACGAGCCCTTCCCCAAAGGGTTTTCGCTCCCCAGAGACACGCCCAAGTACAACGGCTCTGTGAAGCCGGAAGATTGGCTCATCGACTACTCTACCGCTGTCAGCATAGCGAACGGCAACAGGCGCGTAGCTGTGAAGTACGTCCCTCTCATGCTGCAAGGCACGACACGCACCTGGCTCAACAGCCTCAAGCTCTACAGCGTCAACAGCTGGCTGGACATCACGGAAGTCTTCATCCGCAACTTCACCAGCATGTACAAGCGGCCTCCCAAGCCCCGCCAGCTCTCCCTATGCGTCCAAGGGCCCGACGAGTCGACCCGCGACTACCTCACGCGGTGGGCCGAGCTCCGCAACTCCTGCGAGGGGGTGCATGAGGTGCAGGCCATCGAATACTTCACCGCCGGGTGCCGAGAGGGCACCCTCCTCAAGCACCGACTCCTCTGCGATGAGCCGGCTACCCTCGACGAGCTGCTGGTCATTGCAGACAAGTACGCCACAGCTGACTCCTCGATGAAGACCGAGCTCCGAGTGGACGCCTCTGGGAAGGTGCTCGCACCGGCTCCTAAGACACCGGCTGGCGACTCCAATCAGTGCCCCTACCAAAACGACCACAAGCGCAAGGCCCCAATGCCGCCTTCCACCAGTCGGCAGGTGGCCACAGTCGAAGATGAGCAGCCCGAAGAGCGGCCCGCTCCCAAGAAGAAGGGCGGCAGGCCGGCTTGGCAGCCGGCCTTCTCCTACGAGCAGACTCTCGATGCCCCCTGCAAGTTCCACAGCGGCGCGAAGCCATCCAACCACATGACTCGAAAGTGCCACTGGCTCACACGGATCTCCAAGGGCGAGGGGCTGGTGCCGCCTCCGCCTCCCGGCCCGCCGCCTTCTGCCCCCCAGCAGCCGGCTGCTCGACCAGCAGTCGGAGCCATTCAAGATGAGTTCCCGTATGAGCACGCCGCCTACGTCGTCTTCACGAGCCAGGTTGAAGACAAGCGCAGCCGGCGCCGACAGCACCAAGAGGTCAACACAGTCGCCTCCAGCAACCCCGAGTTCATGCATTGGTCCGAAAGGCCTATCAACTGGAGCCGGGCCGATCACCCAGAGGTGATGCCGTCCCCTGGCTCCTGCGCATTGGTGTTGGATGTCACCCTCGCAACGGAGAGGCGAGCTGCCCGATTCTCCCGCGTTCTAATTGATGGCGGAAGCAGTATCAACATACTGTACCGCGATACCATGGAGAAGTTGAACCTCAAGGCGAAGCAGCTCATGCCAAGCCGGACCGTGTTCCATGGCATCGTACCCGGCCTGTCCTGTTCCCCGATCGGCAAGATCAAGATGGATGTTCTCTTCGGAGACAAGGATCACTTTCGCCGAGAAGCAATCTGGTTTGAGGTAGTGGATCTGGAAAGCCCTTACCACGCCTTGCTTGGCCGACCTGCTCTGGCCAAGTTCATGGCTGTGCCCGACTACGCCTACCTGAAGATGAAGATGCCGAGCTCGAAGGGGATCATCACTGTAGCCGGCGACTACAAGAAGTCCATCGAGTGCGCTGCAGCCAGTAGCCGGCTGGCCGAGTCCCTCGTAGTGGCAGAAGAGAAGAAGATGCTGGAGCGAGTTGTGGCTATGGCCGGCAAGCAGCCGGCCTTGTCCCCCAACCCCAAGGATTATGATGCGTAGGGCTCCTTCCAGCCGGCCAAGGAGACGAAGAAGATACCTCTGGACCCGGAGAACCCGGAGAGGTTTGCAGTCATTGGTGCAAACCTGGACAGTAAATAGGAAGGCGAGCTCGTTGACTTCCTCCGTGAGAATCGAGACGTCTTTGCATGGTCCCCAAAGGACATGCCGGGTGTTCCGAAGGATTTCGCCGAGCACAAGTTACACGTCCGAGCCGACGCGAAGCCGGTCAAGCAGCCTCTCCGCCGATTGTCAGAAGAGAAGAGAAGAATCGTAGGAGAAGAGATAGCCCGGCTCCTCGCCGCTGGCTTCATTATGGAAGTGTTACACTTCTACGACAACACAGGTATGACTATCTTGATTCTGTCATAAATTTGTCATGGATGTACATGCATGACAAAAAACGCGACCTACTGTGACAAACACGTATCATCACGGAAGTGTATTTTTTTGTAGTGCAACTAGGCGTATCAACGGGCTATGGAGATGCCCATTAATAGATATGAATGTGAGTGAGTAGGGATTGCCATGCAACGGATGCACTAGAGCTATAAGTATATGAAAGCTCAACAAAAGAAACTAAATGGGTGTGCATCCAAGTCGCTTGCTCACGAAGACCTAGGGCAATTTTGAGGAAGCCCATCATTGGAATATACAAGCCAAGTTATATAATGAAAAATTCCCACTAGTATATGAAAATGATATCATAGGAGACTCTCTATCATGAAGATCATGGTGCTACTTTGAAGCACAAGTGTGGTAAAAGGATAGTAGCATTGCCCCTTCTCTCATTTTTTTATTTGGGCCTTTTCTCCTTTTTTATGGCCTCTTTTTTTTCTTCTTTTTTTTAGTCCGGAGTCTCATCCCGACTTGTGGGGGAATCATAGTGTCCATCATCCTTTCCTCACTTGGGACAATGCTCTAATAATGATGATCATCACACTTTTATTTACTTTACAACTCAAGAATTACAACTCAATACTTAGAACAAAATATGACTCTATGTGAATGCCTCCGGCGGTGTACCGGGATATGCAATGAATCAAGAGTGACATGTATGAAAATTATGAATGGTGGCTTTGCCACAAATACGATGTCAACTACATGATCATGCAAAGCAATATGACAATGATGGAGCGTGTCATAGTAAACGGAACGGTGGTAAGTTGCATGGCAATATATCTCGGAATGGCTATGGAGATGCTATGATAGGTAGGTATGGTGGCTATTTTGAGGAAGGTGTATGGTGGGTGTATGATACCGGAGAAAAGTGCGCGGTATTAGAGAGGCTAGCAATGGTGGAAGGATGAGAGTGCGTATGATCCATGGACTCAACATTAGTCATAAAGAACTCATATACTTGTTGCAAAAATCTACAAGTTATCAAAGCAAAGTATTACGCGCATGCTCCTAGGGGGATAGATTGGTAGGAAAAGACCATCGCTCGTCCCCGACCACCACTCATAAGGAAGACAATCAATAAATAAATCATGCTCCGACTTCATCACATAACGGTTCACCATACGTGCATGCTACGAGAATCACAAACTTTAACACAAGTATTCCTCAAATTCACAACTACTCAACTAGCATGACTCTAATATCACCATCTTCATATCTCAAAACAATTATCAAGCATCAAACTTCTCATAGGATTCAACACACTCATAAGAAAAATTTACTAATCTTGGATGCCTATCATATTGGGACCAATTTTTATGATTAAAGCAAATTACCATGCTGTTTTATAGGACTCTCAAAATAATATAAGTGAAGCATGAGAGAACAAAAGTTTCTATAAAACAAAACGACCGCCGTGCTCTAAAAGATATAAGTGAAGCACTAGAGCAAAAACTATATAGCTCAAAAGATATAAGTGAAGCACATAGAGTATTCTAATAAATTCAGAATCATGTGTGTCTCTCTCAAAAGGTGTGTACAGCAAGGATGATTGTGGTAAACTAAAAAACAAAGACTCAAATCATACAAGACGCTCCAAGCAAAACACATATCATGTGGTGAATAAAAATATAGCTGCAAGTAAAGTTACCGATGGACGAAGACGAAAGAGGGGATGCCTTCCGGGGCATCCCCAAGCTTTGGCTTTTTGGTGTCCTTAGATTATCTTGGGGTACCATGGGCATCCCCAAGCTTAGGCTCTTGCCACTCCTTGTTCCATAATCCATCTAATCTTTTACCCAAAACTTGAAAACTTCACAACACAAAACTCAACAGAAAATCTCGTGAGCTCCGTTAGCGGAAGAAAACAAAACACCACTACAAGGTACTGTAATGAACTCATTATTTATTTATATTGGTGTTAAACCTACTGTATTCCAACTTCTCTATGGTTTATAAACTATTTTACTAGCCATAGATTAATCAAAATAAGCAAACAACACACGAAAAACAGAATATGTCAAAAACAGAACAGTCTGTAGTAATCTGTAACTAACGCAAACTTCTGGAACTCAAAAAAATCTACCAAAATAGGAGGACCTAGAAAATTTGTTTATTGATCAGCAGCAATTGGAATCAGTATTTTATCACGTTCTGGTGATTTTAAACAATTGTTTTCGTGAACAGAAAGATTCTGGAATTTTCAGCAAGATCAAATAACTATCATCCAAGAAGATCCTATAGGTTTAACTTGGCAAAAACACTAATTAAAACATAGATCAAATATTTATTCCTAAACAGAAGGAAAAAACTAAAATAAAATTGGGTTGCCTCCCAACAAGCGCTATCGTTTAACGCCCCTAGCTAGGCATAAAAGCAAGGATAGATCTAAGTGTTGCCATCTTTGGTTTTAGGGAAGAAAAGAGCAAACTTATTATCTATGGCATTAATCTTTCAATTTTGATAAAGCACGTGAATATTAATGGTATAAGAAAGATTAAGCATGTTACGGAAATTTGCATCTAAGCTAGCCTTCATCTCTTTGATAGATTCGTTTTGGTAGGAGAGCAAAAGAGATGTAGACTCAACTCTCTCATTCATGGGGTGCCCAAATATGGTTTTCATCTTTTCATAAGTATCTACGACATCCCCTTCAAGAAAACCTTCTTCAAATATAGAATCTAAGACGTGCTTAAACGAAGAAGGTAGGGAAACATAAAAGCTCTTTAAGTAAATTTCAATTTGGTATTGGGGCACATAGCTTGCCCGGATCCTTAATAGTCTATCCCAAGCATCTTTCAAAGATTCATCGAGTAAATAACAAAAAATTCCGGAATCATCTTCATCAAAATTATTAAGATTCTCATTGATAACTCCGGTAGGTATTTCCATAGCATCATTATTTATGAGTTTAGAGAGAATAGAAGGATTGTCCAAAGTACTAAAACTCGGGAGAGAACCCCCAACCATTTTTGATTCCGACATGGCGAAAGAAAGGCGAGCGGAAAAGAGAAGGCAAATAAAACGGCAAGGGTGAAGTGGGGGAGAGGAAAACGAGAGGCAAATGGCAAATAATGTAATGCGAGGGATAAGGGTTTGTGATGGGTACTTGGTATGTCTTGACTTGTGTAGACTCGGCAACGTCACCAAAGATGGTTTGTTGTTGGGAGTCAAATCTTGACTTGACTTGGCGCGAATCTCCCCGGCAACGCCGCCAGAAATCCTTCTTGCTACCTCTTGAGCACATTGTTGATTTTCCCTTGAAGAGGAAAGGGTGATGCAGTAAAGTAGCGTAAGTATTTCCCTCAGTTTTTGAGAACCAAGATATCAATCCAGTAGGAGATCACGCTCGAGTCCCATGCACGTACACAAACAAATAAGAAACTCGCAACCAACGCGATAAAGGGGTTGTCAATCCCTTCACGGTAACTTACGAGAGTGAGATCTGATAGATATGATACGATAATATTTTTGGTATTTTTATGATAAAGAGTAAATAAAGATGCAAAGCAAAATAAACGGCAATAAAAATAGCTAAGTGTTGGAAGATTAATATGATGGAAGATAGACCCGGGGGCCATAGGTTTCACTAGTGGCTTCTCTCAAGAGCATAAATATTACGGTGGGTAAACGAATTACTGTCGAGCAATTGATAGAATTGAGCATAGTTATGAGAATATCTAGGTATGATCATGTATATAGGCATCATGTCCACGACAAGTAGACCAAAACGATTCTGCATCTACTACTATTACTCCACACATCGACCGCTATCCAGCATGCATCTAGAGTATTAAGTTCATAAGAACAGAGTAATGCTTTAAGAAAGATGACATGATGTAGAGGGATAAACTCATGCAATATGATATAAACCCCATCTTTTTATCCTCAATGGCAACAATACAATACGTGCCTTGCTGCCCCTGCTGTCACTGGGAAAGGACATCGCAAGATTGAACCCAAAGCTAAGCACGTCTCCCAAGGCAAGAAAGATCAATCTAGTAGGCCAAACCAAACTGATAATTCGAAGAGACTTGCAAAGATAACCAATCATACATAAAAGAATTCAAAGGAGATTCAAATATTGTTCATAGATAATCTTGATCATAAACCCACAGATCATCAGATCTCGACAAACACACCGCAAAAGAAGATTACATCGAATAGATCTCCAAGAAGATCGACGAGAACTTTGTATTGAGATCCAAAGAGAGAGAAGAAGCCATCTAGCTAATAACTATGGACCCAAAGGTCTGAAGTAAACTACTCACACATCATCGGAGAGGCTATGGTGTTGATGTAGAAGCCCTCCGTGATCAATGCCCCCTCCGGCGGAGTGCCGGAAAAGGCCCCAAGATGGGATCTCATGGGTACAGAAGGTTGCGGCGGTGGAGATAGGGTTTTGGCTCCGTCTCTGATCGTTTGGGGGTACATAGGTATATATAGGAGGAAGAAGTACATCGGTGGAGCAACGTGGGGCCCACGAGGGTGGAG
>NC_057799.1:76640739-76641965 GCF_018294505.1 Triticum aestivum
GTAGACTCCAAGTCCACTGGATCACGTTTGTTCCGAAAATCACGTTCCCGAAGGTTTCATTCCGTTTGGACTCCGTTTGATATCTTTTTCCTTCGAAACACTGAAATAGGCAAAAAAACAGCAATTTGGGCTGGGCCTCCGGTTAATAGGTTAGTCCCAAAAATAATATAGAAGTGTATAATAAAGCCCAATAAACATCCAAAATAGAATATAATATAACATGGAACAATAAAAAATTATAGATACGTTGGAGACGTATCAAGCATCCCCAAGCTTAATTTCCTGCTCGTCCTCGAGTAGGTAAATGATAAAAACAGAATTTTTGATGTGGAATGCTACTTAGCATAATTTTCAATGTAATTCTCTTATTTGTGGTATGAATATTCAGATACGAAAGATTCAAGATAAAAGTTTAATATTGACATAAAAATAATAATACTTCAAGCATACTAACTAAGCAATTATGTCTTCTCAAAATAACATGGCCAAAGAAAGTTATCCCTACAAAATCATATAGTCTGGCTATGCTCTATCTTCACCATAGAAAATATTTAAATCATGCACAACCCCGATGAGAAGCCAAGCAATTGTTTCATACTTTTGGTGTTCTCAAAATTTTCAATCTTCACGCAATACATGAGCGTGAGCCATGGATATAGCACTATATGTGGAATAGAATGGTGGTTGTGGAGAAGACAAAAAAGGAGAAGATAGTCTCACATCAACACTACAAAAAAAGACACATGCGTGACATTTTGGGCCGAACGAAATTTTTTTCTGTCATACATATGACACTTCTATGACGATAATTGTGACAAAACCCGGTATCATCATAGATGTGGCGGGCTCCTACTTCTATGACAAAAAATCATGACAGAAAAATGGGCTTTTTGTCCTGGGCGGGCCAGAGACGCAGCTGCATGACATTCTTTGGGCCGTCCATGACGGAAAAAACCATGGTAGAAGCGAGGGGGAGGAAAATTTCGGGGAGTTCCCGGTTACGGTGGGAGGTCGGGGGCCGAGCGATGCGCGTTTCTCTCGTACACGTACGCGCGTGTGTGCGAGGCGTTGGCTCTAACTGAACCCGAGCGAGGCGTTGGGCTCTAACTGAACCCGAGCGATTGCACTGCACGCTACGCGTTACTGAACCCGATCGTTCGATCGATGGCTGTTAACTGAACCCGATCGAGCGATTCCTTCGCTACTGCTGCTAACTGAAGCCGATC
>NC_057799.1:76641975-76642781 GCF_018294505.1 Triticum aestivum
GTATGCCACACCCCTCCCGATCAACAGGACCCCCGTTTCGACTGTAGGAGGTCTGTTTCGTCCATTTTGCGGTACGCCACACCCCTCCCGATCAACAGGACCCCCGTTTCGACCGTAGGAGGTCCGTTTCCTCCGTTTTGCGGTACGCCAGACCCCTCCCGATGAACAGGATCCCGTTTTGAACGTGGCCGGTCGAACACAAGGCCGTTTCCTCCGTTTTGCGGTACGTCAGGCCTCGTTTCCATCGCCTGTTCCGTCCAAGCCCTCCCGATGAACACGACCACGCATTCCGTTCCGACCCAGCCAGTTGGCTCCCACGCGTTCCGTTGCCTCCCGATGGACACGACGCATTCCGTTGCCTCCCCATGAACACGACGCATTCCGTTGCCTCCCCATGAACACGACAACGACGCTGTTTCTCCGTTCCGACCCAGCCATGTACACGAGCCCTGGCCGTACGTATGCGCGAGTAGGCGTTCGAGACCCTGCCCGTATGTACATACGTGGCCGTATTTTTTTTCTTGCACCCTGGCCGCTGTACGTACGTGTACATGCTACGCGCGCGCCTCTACTACGACACGTACGCGCCTCTACTACGACACGTGCGCGCCTCTACATCGACCAGTATATATTTACGTACATGTTCGTGACCAGAATGACAACGCTACGTACGCTTCGACCAGGTGGGTCCTGACTGTCAGGCACTTCCTTGCCTGCGAAGATGTAGCTGGTGGGTCCCAGCAGTTAGGGGGCGAATCGTTTTCTTTTTTCTTTTTTCCCCAGACGCACTTCCTTGCGTGCGAAGG
>NC_057799.1:76643018-76680268 GCF_018294505.1 Triticum aestivum
CGAATCATTTTTTTTCTTCAGACGGACTTCCTTGCGTGCGAAGATGTAGCTGGTGGGTCCCAGCAGTCAGGGGGCGAATCATTTTTTGGGACGCACTTCCTTGCGTGCGAAGATGTAGCTGGTGGGTCCCAGCAGTCAGGGGGAATTTTTTTTCATGAAATATGGTGGCCCGTCCGGTGGGTCCCTGCTGTCAGGTGGAGGAATAATTATTTTGCGCGTAATAAGGAGGCACTTCCTTGCTGCGGCCGTGGACCCAGCTGTCAGCCTCTCCACGTACAGTCCATGTCCGATGGAAGCCATTCCTTGATCACGTTGACCACGCCGCGCCGAGAGCACCAGGGCGGTGGATGACGGCAAGGCCTAGGAAGGGGACGACGCGGAGCCGGGGAAGACGCGGCAGTGGATGCCCACGCATAGAGGAGTATGAGGGTTCACTCATTCGGCTGCGGTGTGAGGCTGCCGTCGCCGCAGAATAACAGGGGGTGTGGGTGCGTAGAGGGATGGCCTGGCCAGCGGTGGGAGTAGTAGGGGGCGGTGAGGCCTCCGCGGCATCACAGCCGGCCACGGGCGGCAGGAGCAGGCGACACGACCGGCGCTGCTTTGGGCGGCTGGAGCAAGAAGACCAGAGGTTGAAGAAGCACTACGGCCGTTGGATGGACATCGTACGGTCAATGGAGCTAGAATCGTTCATATTGACTAAGTTGACAAAGCCCTCCGTCCTCGTCAACTTAGTAGGCCCACAAGTCAGCCACCCACTATGGTGGGTCCCAGCTAGCAGGGGGTATTCATTTTTTGGTGCGTAATAAGGAGGCACTTCCTTGCGTGCGAAGATATAGCTGGTGGGTCCGACCTGTCAGCGGGGGGAACGTTTTTTCGTGAAATATGGTGGCCCGTCCTGTGGGTCCCAGCATTCAGGGGGAAACTTTTTTTTTTCGCGAAATACTGGTGGCCCGTCCGGTGGGTCCCTGCTGTCAGGTGGAGGAATAATTATTTTCCGCGTAAGAAGGAGGCACTTCCTTGCGGCTGCCGTGGACCCAGCTGTCAGCCTCTCCACGTACAGTACTCTTCCGATGGAAGTCGGTCGTTGACCACATTGACCACGCCACGCCGAGAGCACCACGGTGAGGCCTAGGAAGGGGACGACGCGGAGCCGGGGAAGACGCGGCAGTGGAAGCCCGCGCGGAGAGGAGTACGAGGGTTCACCGGTTCGGCTGCGGTGTGAGGCTGCCGTCGCCGCAGAATAACAGGGGGTGTGGGTGAGTAGAGGGATGCCCTGGCCAGCGGTGGGAGTAGTAGGGGCGCCGAGGCCTGCGCGGCAGCACAGCCGGCCACGGGAGGCGGGAGTAGGCGGTCCCGCCGGCGCTGCTTTGGCGGCTGGAGCAAGAAGATCAGAGATTGAAGAAACACGACGGCCGTTGGATTGACATCCAACGGTTACGTTCGCTAGAATCGTTTGTTGACGTATATAATAACTAAAAAATCTTGCATACGCATCAACTAAACAGGCCCACAAGTCAGACCACTCCCTCTTTTTTTAAATAATTTTTATATAGCTAATGGCAACTTCTTATGCAATTTATCGTAGTCGTTTTTTTGGTTGGCCAGGGCCAATTTTGCATATTTCTGTGGGTTCCAAACTATTTTTAATACCGAAATGTCGAGCCAGATTTAAAGTACTTGGAAGATATATTTAAATTAGGTTAATGCCTAGTGAAATAGGAATCTGAAAATGTGAAAAAATTCAGAAATTATAAAGTAATTGCCAATTTGTCATCTGTTTTTATATTTACAACCCATTTCATATTACTTTCAAGATTTGCAGGCGTCTTGAAAGAGTTGCAGCCCATCAGGGCGTAGAAAAATAAGTAGGACTGGATTGGGTATTCTTCAGAAAAAATAAACTGGGCTCATTTTCACAAAGAAAAAATAGCTGGGCTGGTCACATGGTGAACATAAAATATAAGCCTGGGCTAGACGGGCCACAGCCCAGTTCAAACCCTGCTCCATCTCAACAATACCAAACAAAAAAATACTGCTCGAGTAGCTACGTCCCAGGTGTCAGCCGATCTTGTGCTGTTCTCTTGTCTATTGACTATATACGCTCAGAATGTCGTGGGTCCCAGATGTCAGGAAAACACTAGGAGGAAACATTTTATTTTTCCATACGCTAACGTGGTGGGCCCCTACTGTCATCCTCTCCACGTACTTTTGCCGATTCCTGTTGTTTGTTGACCATGTTGACAACGCGAGAGGGCGGCGCCGCGGCGAGCGCACCAAAGCGCGTGGAGGACATCAGCGTTAACGATTTAGGAGACGGTGGGGCAGCGATGTGTGTGCTGAGGCGCAGCCAGCCGTGGGAGGCGGAAGCAGGCGGCCCCGCCGGCGCTGGTTTGGTTTTGGCGGCTGGAGGAAGATAGGACTGAAGAAACACGACAGACTGTAAAAGCAGCAGGAGTACTTAACAACCTTAACTGAAACCAGCAGGGGAACTTAACAACCAAAGCTGAAAGCAGTATGAGTACTTATACAGGTTCAACCGTACAAAGCACGCCTCGAACAGTGCTACTTTGCCTACAGTTAACCAAGGGTGAGGCCGCCAAGCCCCAGGACAAGGCCCAGGCGTCACCCCACGCATCCACAACCTTCTGAAAGCGGCTTCATCTCGCAACGTGGTCAATAAACAGGATATTCGCTTTAGAGCCATGGAAAAGCATGAACATCTGTCCTATTCTCCAAGATGGACGGGCCTTCATTATTTGAGACCACCCATGAATAAGTATCTTTTCACCTCCAAGGGGAATTGAGTAGGTCGACATAAACATCATGTTGTGACCAAGCGCAAGTCTGACCCGACCATGGTCAGGCATCTGTATAGGAACAATAGAACTCGGCAGTTCCTGTTTCAAGAAGATCACAGCTGTAAAACTGTGTATAAGCAATAGTTTATGAACAACATATATAACAGAAAACAGCTCGTACCATAAGTTTCTCGACACAGTTGGACCTGTTCAACGAGTGCAGCAGTGGCACACATATCCCACGTGGCCTTCCACCATTGAAACGCCCCACAAGGACCTCAAGACGATCAATAAAGTGTAGGAACTTGTGGATGTCGATCCAGTCAACTTCAGTGCCATTAGTAACAGCCGAGTTATTACAGAGTAACAAACGAGCAAACTGCTTAACTCTGAAAAAACCTACATGTGCCACCAATTATAAGAAAATATTAGTTAGAAGTAGCATCTTCGTGAGAGATTCGTTGCTACTTCTAAAGTTAAATTGTGATTAGTTAGATAGAATAGGTGGATTAAGAAGTAATCGAGGCAACAAGCAAGAACCAGATACAAAACTAACATGGATGAACAATTGGAACGACGCCGGGGTGGAAGATCGCAGTGAAGATGAGACCAGGTTCTGCTATTTCCATCAGCATTCGTGCGCCAACTTTCAGTTCGTAACACTTGAGAAAGTTTATCCAAGTTCGGCCATAAAAAAAGCAGCGTTCTTCTTGGTTCATGAACCCAACTCGGAACTTATATCCATGGCTTGTCTTCACTGTGACCATTAAACTAGTGTATTCAGTTATGGTAAGGCCGAGCATCTTGAGTACATGTGTTCTGGCAGAGCAAATAATACACTGCAGGAAAAATATTATGAGAACACAACATGTTCAAAAAACCCCCACCCTCCCGGATAGAAAAGAGGATTCTAGGAACATACTGTGCGCGTTTCAAAATGTTGTGTTAGGATGAGAAGGAACAAGTGTGGCATCTCGCCGAGGGCGCAGAAACCTGTAGGGTACTCGCACTTTGGGCACTGCAAATGAAACACACTAGATTCAGTAGGAAGAAAAATGCATGAACGGCGGCGGCTGCCATCCTAGGATTACCTGCGACCAAGGGACTTGGATTTATCGGGGATGGATGAAGAATTCGTACCTGGTTCTCCATGAGAAAACCCTATGCAATCGCCGAGAGGGGGTTTTCTCTGAACAAGCAGACGAGGGAGAAGGGGATTCAGGCCTAGTGAAATATTGTCGCTTCGTCCGTCCAGCTTACTGCTAAAGCTGGAAGGGGGGTTGTGATTTGACGGCTCATTGGGCATTACTGCGGCGCTACGACCGGGGTGTGTCTACCGTGAAGTTGTGCACTCTAATTTGTGCATATGGCACGTGGACCCTATTGCCGGTTGCCCCACATATCAGCGAAAGGAAGTATAAAGACAGGAGTAACTAGTTACACATAAATATATTTTTTGACAGAGAGATACTCCCTCTGTAAAGAAATATACAAATCTTTTATATCACAGGCTCACCTTGCTGAGAAATATACTCCCTCTGCAACGCACGGGCATTATGGGGGTTCAGCTTTTTTTATGGGGGTTCAACTGAGAATATAATACTCAGATAGGCTCACGGTTCTGGACTTTGGGCCGCAGGCCGACCCTGCATGTTTGGGGGCCCATGTGTTCTACCTCAGCGCTTTTCATATTGCAAGAGATCGGTACGGCGCTGGTTTTAGATGCTGTTGCAAGGCGAATACAAAAAATTGAATAAAGCACGGCAGCTGTTGGAATGAAATCGAACGGCAGTTCCTAACCAGCAATCAGAGTTGCAATTCTATCAACGATATACCATGTGATAAATAATACTGTCGTACTACGTATACACACAGGACACTTGTTTCACCATGCCAGATTATTACATCAAAATCTCTCGGGGGATAGATCAGTTCGGCAGTTGCGTGCTGCTACTGAAGAATTTCAAAGTTGATTTGGACCAGCTCTCCTTGCCGAGAAAGTTCGATTTTGACATCATCCCCTACCGCAAGATATGATTTAGATTTGAACCTTGACCATCCTTTAGCATCAATCATCATGCGACCATCCTTTGTACTTACGGTATATTGAGCAGGTTCATTCACACCAAGGCTGCGCATGGTAAGAGAAACATGGCCGCGGTCGCCCGGATTGTTGAACGACTCCCTCGTTGCTCTAGGAATTCTCTGTTTGCAAACAAGAAGACATACCCAAACAGTTAGATCAACACAGTGAATCATGTGAAACAACATGGAAAGAAAAAAGAACGAAGCACTTGGGCGGCCAATGCTTACCAAGAAGGTGGACATGTCGGTTTTTGTAAGGACTTTGGTATATGAAGTGCGAACTGCAGCCCAGTCTGTTGCCGGTGCAACTGCACGTGCCAGAGCTGATGCAAGTGCAAGTGTTGGTGCAGGTGCCGAAGCCGCTGCTGCTGCCGGAGATGGTGCTCCTTGTAGAGCTGGTGCCGGTGTCGGAGCAGGTGCCGGTGTCGATGCCCGATCCTCCGGTAGATCAGACTGATCCGCTGACACGGTTGGTGCCCAATCCTCAACTGGATCAGACTGAGCTGCTGCCGCTGTCAGTGCTAGAGCAACTACCGGTGCTCGATCTGTGCGAGACAGTGGCGATCGTGTCTGGTCTGCTATGATCAGCTTTCTAACTTGACTAGGATCCGTGACCGTGATCCACTTTTTTTCTTCATTTCTTTTAAACGCGAGAAGGACTAATTGTGGCGTTTTTGTTAAACCAAACTGCAGTTCATCATAGAGATTCAGCTTGTACTCAGACAACAGACTGATCCAATTTTTTCCAGTAATATAAGTGATGGACAATGCCTTCGTTACTGACACGACATAAGAAGTGAAACCTGCAAAAATAGCCATCGTAGAGCAAACCAAACGGTTTATTCTGTGATGAATGTCACATGGCAAAAGCTGCATCGTAAAATTGCAGGAAAAGAAAGAAAACATGACATTAAATCAATAAGATTTAGACAGTAAATCAATAAGATTTACTTGATGTGACACGAGTGAATCCTTACCAGGAAATCACTATGTTGAAGTACTAAACAGAAGATTGATCATCCAACTACACGTGGCATGCAGGGGCCCCGCCTACTCCCACAAGCAGGACAGTCCAAAGGTCGTGACAAATCGTATGGACCGAACATCCATGGGACTGGAAATCCTGGTGGGTGCGATAAACCCTGCAATGCATACAGATATTGGAGTGTAACCATAATTGATAAACCGTCCTCACAAAAAAATATGATCTGGATACTTCAAAATATACAGACTGAATTGAGTGGACAGACATTAACATAGACATTAACATAGACCGTTCACACACCAAAAGCGGCAGTACTAATAAACAGTACAGGGTTCACAAACACAAATCAAGTACTGAACAATAGTACTTACTACAGACACGCAAAGTTGCACTAACTAAACTCTGCAGACTATTTCTTGCCACCCACCTACGGGATGAACCCCGCATAACTGACTAGGCCATGGACTTCGTGTGAGATGTCTACATGCACCATCACCATCTTGTCAACCTTGGAGAACCTAACAGAGTGGTCTTTCCACTCATAAACATGATGATGAAGACATGCCGCATCAGATTTGTTGGGAAGCTTTACAAGAACCACACCCTTCGTAATCGAAGGCACAACCAGGAAATTGTTGTGGTCAAGTACAGCCTCGAGAACACGCGTGACAACAATGCTACAGGAAAACACTAGTTCAGGACACGTGGCGACAAGGACACAGCAGCTGGATAGTTCAGCAGTAGAACTCATCATCAGGTCTTCCAGTTCACACGGCATGACTTTGAGAACTTCATCTCCACCGCGGACCTGGTTCTAATTCAAACAGAAACCATATTTTATTACTACCTTCGTTCAGAAATATAAGATGATTTTCGATATTATACTCCATATATGACTACATATACGCACAGAAATGAGTGAACAAAGACACTAGAACATGTCTTCAAAGGCATGAGAGCACAGGGATTACATGCAATATCCATAACACAAGTTACTGAGGCAAATATACCCTCTTAAAAGGTAGCATTGATGTTCATAAAGTACTCCCTCCGTCCCAAAATTCTTGTCTTAGATTTGTCTAGATACGGATGTATCAAGTCACATTTTAGTATTAGATACATCCGTATCTAGACAAATCTAAGACAAGAAATTTGGGACAGAGGGAGTAGTTGAAAGTAATCTATAAGAAATCAGTGTCAACCTCTCGCATGTTTTGGTCAAAAGAGGAATTTAGAACCGTCATTTGGCACACTAAAATCACATGCAAGATCACCCAGAAAGTTGTACTACCAGTACTAGTACTGCGTGTTAGATGAAAAAACACGATCAAGATCGAGAAAAAGATCGTCAACAAGAGACATTACCTGGACTTGCTTAATGAGGGATCCCGGAGAGGGGGGCTTGGACAGGGCGATGGCTTTGAGCTTGTCTGCGGTAGTCTCGGCGGGGTGCTTGCGCTTCTTCGTACCATGAGCCTCGACGATTTTGGCCAGAGCCATAGACATCACATCGGCCGGTGCTCCGGCGTCCATCCAAGAGAGGAAGCTAAGAGAGAAGAGTGAAAGGAGGAACAAGATGAGGGAGAAGCGAAGCGAGTGGGGGTTTTCTTCAAGAGAGGAAGCTGAGAGAGAAGAGTGAAATGATGGTTGCTTCGTCCGTCCAACTTACTGCTGGAAAGGAGGGGGTTTTGTGATTTGACGGCTCATTGGGCATTACTGCGACGGTTCGATCGGGGTAGTCTACCGTCACTCTACTACAGAGTAATTTAGTGCATGGCTGGTGGACCCAGGTGCTGGCTGTCCCACACGTCGGCGAAAGTGAGTAATTTAGTGCATGGCTGGAGGAGGATCCGCACGGTAGAGCATGTCCACTCTTTTTCTGAAGAAAAAATGATTACAGCAAGTGTTTCCACTCTTACGACGGAGGAGTGCGAAACACGGCAGCCACTTGAACATACACAGTGCTCCTACTACTAGGCATGTGCAGTGGTTCATACGTCAGTACTACACAATCTTGTTGCTAGTGTAGTAAGATATGACGATAACAAATGATGTTGTGTGCATGTCAACTACTCCTATATGTAACATAGTACCGCTTTTTCGACTGTCTGGTCGAGAATGAACGGTGAGATCAATGTTAACAGAACTAGGTCCACAGCGCACGGAGAGTACGGTGCTACAGTACTCCATGAAACATGAACCATATGAAGCACGAATAGTGTTAGGCAGGGTGTATGAAGGGTGCACGGGATGGGAGCAAAAGTTCCCTTCTCGACCCACTTTTGGGTGTTTGGCAGAGTGCATGAAGGGTGCATGAGTCCACACTAGTAGGTTGACAAAACTACACGAAGAGGAAACAACTATATTGAGATGAGAATGCAACTAAACACACCCACACGCTTTGTGCTACAGTGACTGATCTGCACCGTCTGAGTTTGATCCAACGGTCATGTTGCGCCGAGACATGGACATGCCCATGCAGAGGGCACCTAAACACCACCGAAGTCCCTCTGCTTCTCGAGGCGCACGACGTTGGTGATGCAGGGTGCAACCGCCTGCAGAGCCCGCTCCCGGTCGACGGGAGCCAGCTCGTCAAAGACGGCGTCCAATGGCACGAATGGATTCCGGTGACGGAGCCCTGAAAGGATTCGCCCGGCAACGGCGACGGCAGCCCGCAACCCCTCCTTGTCTAGCTCAGCCCCCACCATCGCGCGGAGACGGCTCAACTCCTCGGAGATATAGGTGAAGAAGGAGACCAGGTCAGGAAGCCGCAGCTCGTTGAAGTCAACCGGGTGGTGGAACGGGTTTAGCCCGACGGCCAGCATCGTCGCATTGGCACGACGGTAGGCATCGCGCAGCCGCAACACGTGTGTGGCAACTTGGTTCACCAAGTGGCTGAGGCAATCCTGGACCTCGTCACGATCGGCCCGCTCGCGCTCCAGCCGGCTCCCCTGACGGCCTATCATATCTCCCGCTTTCTGCAGCAACGCCGCCGACGCCTCGAGCATCTTTGTGGTGGACGCCTGCCGCTTTTGAAGCTCCGTGAACTCCCGCACATAATGGAGGAGCATGGCACTCCTCTCCTCCTTGAGCTCACGAAACTCCACGTCCTTGGCCCTAAGCTTCGCATCCTTGGCATGGAGCTCCTGTGTCAGGCGCCTCACCTCGGACTCCGTGATCTGCTGCGCCGCCATGACACCAGGTAGAAGCAATGGGGAGAGGAAGCAAAGGGGGCGAAACGGCTGAAAGCAATGCAATCTACGGGAAGGCGGAGGGAGCGGGGAATCTTTTGGTTTTCACCACGGTAAAACACCAGTCGACGACTTCTCACATCAGGGAGCAGTGGGTTTTTACAGGCGGAGTCATCGTGACTAATTGCTGCCGCGCCTGCTCCTGTCAATCAAAAAATTAAAAATCCTGCCGCGCCTGCTCCCGTCAATCAAAAAATTAAAACTCCTGCCGCACCCAAACACCAGAGCGACGCCGCGGTGGATATTTAAATTTACCTGCCGGCAAGTAGATAAAAAAGGGGTGAAAAAACAAATGTGGCGGCGGCCTAGCTAATCGGTCGAACTAGCCCAACTAGTTAGCCACCGTGCTTCACTGATGTACTCGGCGGGAAAGGTGGTCTTTCGTGATTTGACAACTCATTTACTTGCTTCGGCGCTACGACCGAGGAGGACCCAGAAAACGCGCGGTAGGGCGTCCCACGTCAGGAAGAATATATGCGTGCACCACCCGGGAGGACCCCGAAACCGCGCGGTAGGGTGTGCCACGTCTCGGCACGGAGGAAAAATGTGCGTGTAAAAATATACTGTATCAGACGTAGTACCTATGGTTCGACCTCGGGACCCAGCCAGTCGGTCGATAACACCCCACTAGCCACACAGCTTCATCATGCAAACGTGGCACAGAGGATAGATGTGGTTAGCTCCGTCTCGACCAGCCACAACGTCTCTTGTTCTAGGCGATTCTTCTATTTTCCAAGGTTTTTTTAGTTGTAATAACACCACGGCAAGCTAGCGCCGCTCTTCGTGTGTGCCCGTGCAAAGGTTAGACGATGGAGAGAAGAGAGATTGAGATCGCAGACCTGGGACCCACCAGTAAGTGAGACAACGGTCATGCACGTGTTGACGAGGCACTCCCTCTACTCTACTCAACGCAAGTACTGTATAAAATCAAGTTATGGGACAAAGCCAACAACCGTTTGTTTTTTCAGGCTATCGACTTACGCTTTGTAGTCCAGGTTGCCAGTTCGAATCTCGTCTTTCAGATTTGTTAGTTTTAGGTCCAAATTTGATTAATGACAAGTGGGACCCCCGTGTGTTGTTCCGATATTTCAGTGTAGGATGTTTTTTTGAACAAACACTTTGCACGGTTAGACAAGTAACGGCACGAGTTACACGTATTTTGCAAGTTTACGAACAAAAATGACAGCGGCATAGAATATCACATCCACCCCGCAGCTTAGATACTATGGTGATACGAGTTTTTACACCGTTGGAAGTGAGATCCAATGGCTTGGGAGTAGTCTTTGTAATTATGCGCAATTTCCAAACTCTCCAAAGGTTTTTTTGCAAATAAAACATTCAGGCCTCGTGTGTGCCACTGCATCTTCGATCCAACGGCTCTCCTGTGCTCATATTAGGTGCTCCCCGTAGCTTAATTACCCGCTACGGTGATATGAGCATCTAGGTCGTATGATCAGTGATGAGATGGCACATGCGTAGTACTTGTACTTTCTGCGCATTTCCCAAACTCTATCAACCGTATATTGGAAAAACATTCAAACCTCCTACTGTGGGCCGTTAGATCTCAGTGAACTCGTATCACCATAGAATCTACGGTGCGGGAGCACCTCATACTCTCCCGTGCGAGAAAACATAAGGTGCTATCGCAGCTTGGATGCTACGGTGATACGAGCTTGGAGGTCGTTTGATCTGAGATCCAATGGCATCTGAGAAGTCTTTGTGCTTGTAAGCAGTGGCCGAACTCTTTTGGGGCTTTTTTGCAAAAAAACATTCGAACCACCGAGGAGGTGTTGGGTCACAAATCCAACGCCTCCAAAGAGCTTGTATCACCAAAGCATCTAAGGTGTGGTAGCACATGATATTCTTACATACAGGAGAATATGATGTCCTCCTTCATCTTAGATGCTACGGTGATACGAGCTTCGAGGTCGTTGGATATGGGATCAAAGGGCATCTAAGTAGTTTTTGTACAAATTGTGTGCAATTCTCAAACTCATCAAGGTTTCCTGAAAAATATTAAGACACATCATGTGAGCTGCTATATCTTAGATATACAAGCTCCAAGCAACTCGTATCGGCATATAGCATCTAAGGTATGGGGGCACATGATATTCTCCCGGGGAGGAGGGGTGGGGGGTGCACAACCAATCGGTGGTTGGGAGGGTGGGGACAAATATAATCTAAACAACCCTAAACAGAGCTCCACAATTTTATCTAAGGTCGAGGGGTTGACCCCCGACAATCATAGCTCCGCCTAAACACAACATTTGCATGTGCTGTAGTACTAGACTTAATATTCATGTTTCAGTTTCATGTTCATTTTAAATATTGAACTGAGGACCATGGATGTCTTACAGTTTACTCCCTTCGTTCCTAAATATTAGTCTTTTTAGAGGCTTCAAATGGACTGGCACATACGGATGTATATAGACATATTTTAGAGTCTAGATTCACTCATTTTGCTCCGTATGTAGTCACTTGTTGAACTCTCTAAAAGACTAATATTTAGGAATAGAAGGAGTATTTTTGAATTCGTGTCATACATGCATGGTTTGAAAAAATAGATGCACTATACTTATTGGATTGTTGTTGCGTTCGTGCGTGTGTGTCTCTGTGTGTGTGTGGTCATATGCTTGATACATACAAAGTTTTCTCACCTCCATATTGTTCACCTTTTAAATTTGAATTTGCATTGGAAAACTTACTAGGGATACCATGAAATGTGAAATCCACGTTGAGATCACTGTATCACAAACTCACTCTAATTCAACAACTCGTCATAAATCAATTACCACGTTGAGATTAGTATTTGCAAGGAAAATACGGGTATTGTAATACACATAGATTCATTCGGCAATTTAAAAGGTTCCTTTCGTATTCTCGAATGGTAGGACCCAACGGCGTACCAGCCAGACCTTGGCTCGTGTTGATCCTAGAAAAAAACTGGGCTCGTGTCCTTCGGTGGCATGCGTGGTACGCACATTAGGCAACCCCAACCAGTCGAGCCTCAGTGTTTCAAGTCGAAATATCTGGCGGCCAGAATTCCGGCCCTAGGAAATTCCCCTCATGTCCCCGGTCCATAATGACTATCGATGAACAACGGAGGGATGCTTTGGTAACTAGACAACGTTACCTACCGTGCCGAGCACGGTTCAATTCCCTCGGTCGCCGCTCGTCAAGGTCACCCGTCAACTGCATTGCCTACTACTACTACTACTACTACCACTACTACTACTACTACTACTACTACTACACCACGATGAGCACAGAATGGAGCCCATTTGTTCATGCCTAGTACTTGAGTTAATATATCAGGCAATGCACTGGTACGGAGGGATTATCCTTTTACTCTGCATATATAACTTGTCTGAAGTCTAACTAAGCAAAATGTTTGACCAAATCCTTTCTTAAGAAATACAACAGGACAGATGTACGGCTTGAAAATTTATTGCATGATGCAGGTTATGATATTGTTTCGAATCCTGGATCTTAAATTTCAAAAAATCCAATAGTGAGCATAAATTCTTGAAACTAAGCATGGTCACGTGATATGGCACAAATATTACTTCATAAGTTTTTTCTTGAATTTGAGACAAGCTGCTTATGACAAGTTGCACAAATGAAGAGCCAAGGTATTTTGGAACAAAGACCTGTCACGTTAAGGCGAACGCTTTCACTATTGAAACCGTGGGCATTTACGTGCCGCCACGAGTCCCCGCTTCTCATCGGCAGGTGCCGTCCGAGCAAGCGTGTGAGTCGACGGGAGGCGTGCGAGCAGACCGCTGCGCCGGCTGTCAGGGAGGCGTGCCAGCAGACCGCTGTGTAGGCTCACCGGGAGGCGAGCCCTTTGACCAGGCTCCGCCGCCCACCGTCGTCCCAACTGCTCCCACTTTTAATGTCGCCGGCGCCACAGTTTAAAATCAACCCCGCACTACCCGGTATCGCTACAATCCTCTCTCTTCCTCTCCGATTCTCCTATCGTCTACCTCCAACTAGCCTGACCTAAACGTACGCCATGCCGCATCACGATGGTCTGCCCTTAGTGTTCCAGTTTCTTGAGGAAGACACCCAGCCGGAGTCTCAAGAACATAAGGCGCTTTGGGACGAGCTTGAACTGGCCTCGCGGGAAGACGCCGCTCCTGTCCCCGCTCCCGTTCCGGCTCCCGGCGCCCCGACTGCGCCAGCGCCCATCCCCGTGGCATTGATGGGCTGGGAGCCGCACATTGTCGCCGAGCTTGATCCCACGGGGTTCCACGAGGTTCCCGCCGACTTTCACGCGCCCGTGCACCTGCCAGCGCATGCGCCTGCGCGTGCACTGACGCGCAAGCCCGTGCCGGTGCCCGTGCACCTGCCAGCGCATGCGCCTGCGCGTGCACTGACGTGCGCGCCCGTGCCGGTGCCCGTGCACACGAATGTCTCCGCCGCGCCGTTGACAGCGCCTGTCCCCGCGCGGGTGCCAGTGCCCCCCTCACCGGCATGGATGGCCGCCGTCGACCGCTTCCTTGCACCAACGCCAGTCGCCTCCTCCCTCCAGTTGACTCGCTCCAAAGTCCAGAACATTTTGGCCTTCCTTGAAGCTAGGCCAACGTCCAGGAGTACGCCAACAACGGCGCAAGACGCCGCCGTCGCCGTCGGTTAGTGGCCCGACGACACACAGAGCACGGTAGAGGAGCCGCTTCCAACCGCGAGACGCCCCCGCCGCCGCCGCGTAATCTAAATTTGCCATGAAAAACGTTCGGATTGCCATGCTTAAAATCCGAACGTTTATCATTTTTGTTTATTTTATATCGATCATCGTATAATTTAAAGTCGGAGTCAGACTGAACGAAATGTATGGTTTGATTGATTGAATGTTCTGCTAGAGCCGTATCAAATTAAATATAAAACGTCATCAAGCCACATGTATTCCTTGTCATCCAACGACCTAGACTGCTTCAATGTCGAGCGCTCAACACGTTTAGCGTGCAGTTAATTTCATGCAAAAAATAGTGCTAATCACATGACAACACGCAAATAATATCCTAGTAGTTAATATCCGCATGCACTTAATATACTTCCAAATTAACATGCATTGCACGTACACACTGACTAGTGCTGCTAGTACGTGAAACTGGTGCCGTGACTTGTGAACGCGTCCAGATATGGTCAACGGCAACATCGCCCGCGAGTTCTTCCTTTTTGCCCGTGCGTCTAAACGCAGAACGGGAGGAGACAGAGCACACATGGAACCTACCAGTAAGTGAAGGAGAATAGTACTAAAAATAATATTACATGTTATCCATTAATTAGGCTGTGGTAATATAAAAACATTATGTGAACACAGGGGGTACAACAAACATTGCTATTCTACGTGTGTTGCCTATTGACGTGCGGCTTGAAGGCCCGGTCGCATGTTCGATCCTCGTCCTTCATTTTTTAATTTGTATATGGGTCCAAATTTGTTTCATGACATGTGGGCCCCTCGGTGTGTAGTTTGTAGCACTTTAATTTGTGGGTCAAAATTTGTTCCATTCCAAGTGGACCATCGGTGTGTAGTTTTGTAGCTTATTTATAATAATTAAAGAGAATAGTTTTTTCAATAATACCATGGTGCAACGTTGAAGGCGAGAAAGGACGTGTGAGAGAGCGATGAGCGAGCCAGAGGGAAATCAACTAGGGGAGTTGCGTGGGTTGCAACGGTGTTTGGAGTAGTTGTGGGCCGAATGCTACGAAAATATAATCTAAACCGACCGGAATAAATGCCTACACAAATTAATCCAAGGTTGGAGTGCCCCTCGCAATGTAAATAGCTCCGGCTTTGCGAGAGATGGAGAGGTAGTAGCTTCAACGCGTGGAAGATACGGTGTGAGAAAGCGAGGTCAATCGAGAGACATATAGATAGAGAGACAAAGTGAGTGTGGTCCGACATTCATTGAACAAATATATATGCTTTGGAGAGATATTGTCCGATTGAGCTTTTTGGCAAGGGTGAGGGCTGTAAGATAGAGCTTGAGAGATGATCCAGTCACAGACGTGTAGATATAGTTTGTGCGTGGGAGGAAGCAAGGTCAACTGATCACATAGGGTCGCCGTGCGATCGAAAGAGTGAGACGGGTTGGAGAGAGTGACCTAGATAGACGATGTGCGTGAGAGAGTATACAATGTGAATAGGTCGAATTGGGCTCAAACATGGTGATATATCGTTTTTGTCCGAGAAAGAGCGAGGTCAATCGAGACATACGGAGAGAGAGAGAGAGAGAGATTGAGTGAGCGTGGCCCACCATGAGGTCGAAAGAGTGGCGGCGGCTTGGATGGACTGACCTGGATAGACAATCTGCGTGAGAGAGTATAGAGTGTGTCGATCGAGGCCCGAACAGGGAGATATATCATTTGCGTGTGAAAGAAAACGAGGTTAAACGAGACTCAGATAAAGAGAGCGAGATTGAGTGAGTGTGGCCCGTCGTGCGGAAGAAAGAGTGAGACAGTCTCGAGGGAGTGACCTAGATATACAACGTGTGTGCGTGCGCACGAGAGGTTGGGGGGGCTAGATAGGCAATGCATGTATTTAGCGCGAGAGGGTGAGAGGGAGAGGGGGAGAGAGAGAGAGCTCGTCATGGGGTGCAATGGCGGGTGTGTGAGGTAAATACATTTGGTAACAGAGTGGAAAAAGGGGTTGTGTAGTTGAGAGACTTAGAGATTGAAACATGGAGAGAAAGAATGAACGTGTGTTGGAAACCGAGCTTCCTAAGGTGGTTAGGAGAGGAATATTGACCGATACAGGAAGTATGTAGCGTTTGTGCGGGGGGGGGGGGCTAAAAACAACATTTGAATGTACATAGTACGAGCCTTAATATCGATGTTTCAATTCGGTGTACATTGTAAGATTTGAACCGAGGACCAGGCATACGGGTAATTATTTTGAATTCGTGCCATACTAAGTTTCGAAAAGTTGACATTGACTCAGTTTGTTGTGCTATTTTGTAGGTCATATGTTTGAATCCATCCTAAAGTTTTCTCACTACCATGGTGTTCATCATATACATATGAATTTGTATTGAAAAAGTAGCGTGGATACAGTGAAATGCGAAATCCACGTTAGAATTGGAGATCGCTACGTGACACACACTCTAATTCAAATAACTAACTACGTGACACACACTCTAATTCAAATAACTAATTATGTGACACACACTCTAATCCATGTTAGCGTGGGTACCGTTTCGATTTTTTTTCGAATAACTCCTCATTAATTAATTTATAGTACTCCCTCTGTTCACTTTTATAAGACCTTGAAGACATTTCAGACAATGTGCAAAATAGTTCATTTTAAGTTGTCTGAAACGACTTACAAAAGTGAACGGATGGAGTATCTTGTTTCGAATGACTAATTATTGCAAGGAAAACATGGGCATGGTAATACATACAGATTCATTTGCAAATGAAAGAAGATTCGTTTGCATTCTTAAATGTAGGCGCACCAGGCAGACCAGGGTCGTGTCGGGGTGGACGCTGCTTCGGTGCCTTAAAGGCAACTGCCTTTGGGTCACTGACATGTGGGCCAGCCACCTGTTGGGCCCACATGTCATGGACACAAAGGTAGGTGCCTTAAGGCACCGAAGCATAGTCCTGTCGGGGTGGTCGCGTGTGTCCGACGGACGCGTAGCACCCAGCCACCCACCCCCCTCCCCCCAAAAAAAGGACGACGACAATATAAGTTCGCGCTTCTACGTTTCGGATTAAAATATCTGGCGGCCCCAATTCCAGCCCTGCAAAATCTCTCTTCTCCACCGTCCCCTTCCGCGCCCAGATTGCTCAAATCCCTAATTCGCCGCCAACCCTCGAATTGCCCCTTGTCTCGTCTCTTTCCCCACCGTTCCCCACCTCTGTGCCGGACGACGACGACGAAGACAACGGTCGCGCTTCACCACCGCACCGGAGCTACCTCATCTACGCCCTCGTCCACCGCACCGGGTGGTCCACCGACAACGTCGGCCGCCGCAACCGACGTGCCTCACAGACACCGAGTTCCACCGCATCAGGTGCGCTTCACCAACACCGTCTCCCAGCTCACCGGGGCTACTTCACCGAGCACATCGTCGCACCTCCGCCCCCCGAGGCCGTTGTGGCTTCACCAACGGCCTCGTCCACCGCATCGTAGCGCTCCGCTGCCACTCAAGATCTGCATCCGTGCGCGGCCAGCCAACGCCAGCGCATCACCCTCAACGGCTCTAATGTGACCCGCACTCTAGCTAGGCGAGCATGCCCAAACGCCGGCCCGAACTAGGTATCCACACATCACTCCCTTATGCACTGTTCCGACGATGTTTGGATATCCTTTCACTGCTCTCTTAGCTTACACGCATATGCAACTCTGACTTTAACTCTTATTTCTTCTGGAGATATCATCTGAAACAAGCAAATCCATTTTTTAGCGAAGCATGACGGCGCTACGGGATCTGGTACACATCCTGCACACCCGTATAACCTTGTAAGTATCTGTCCTCCAGTACAACATCAAGGTCAATTCCTCTTATTTGATCAACCATTCGCTGTGTCAAAAATGCAGAGGGGGATGCAAGGAGCACAAGGCCTGCACATCCAAGCAAGTGGTAACATGGACTTGTACATGGAACATCCCAAGCGCAAGCAGAGCTGCAGTGAGCCTGTACAACGAGCTAGCGTAAGTCCCTGCATTTCATTTAATTCGTACTGACATTCATGTATGATTTGTGTGCAGTGGCTGATCCACGAATTCAAGTTACCAGGGGCGAACATTTAACTTAAAAAATACGAAGGCACTTGCACTCCAGAAATCAACATAACTTGAGAAATGTGAAGCTACACGCACTTTGAAAACCAGCTAATGATCCAAAGTAGTTCAGATTATAAACACTAAATGATGCAAGCACCAAAAAACACAAAATGCAACATGGTGTACAAGGACTACAAACATGGTCTGTACCTGCTTGAATTATTCGTCCTCTGGCTGAAAATATCGAAGTGTAATTGCACGTATAACCAGTACGCAAACAACATATCAATATATCTATCCTGCACAAGTATGGCAGTAGTTTCAAACAGCAGATTAGAAAAGTATTTATGCTATGTTGTCATGATACGGGGACTTTCTGGTAGATGGCCTCGACGTTTCCTCAAGCTATGAAAATGCACTATAATTTGCTTGTCATCAATGCCTGCAAATCTATGTCTCTCTCAACATAGTAGATCATCATTAGACACTAAATCCTTCAATGAGCTTGCAAAATGCTTGCATTAGATCCCTCATTAGACACTATATGTTCATCACCAGGAGCATGTAAAATGTTTGCATCAAATCCTTCATTAGCAGTCTGTTCATTAGACACTTCAGGCTCAAGAACAACATGAGCTTGTATGTTTGCACCGGAAACTTGATTAGATACATCAGATCCAGTCAGTTCAGTATTGATTGGGGGAGTTATAAAATAAGTAGAAATTGGTTTCATTTTCTCATAGATTCCCTACATACAAGCAGTTTTACAACACCGTCAGGTTTAACTATTGGCTAGAAATTGAAGAGTTGAATTAGATATAATCAGGGATGTGGTGTGCCTGCTCGTTGCGCATGCTACTCTTGCAAGCTGCGACTATTCGTTTGCGCAAGCTCAATGCCATGCCCGTGCTGCCGCCGCTGCCTCCCACGCAGGCTACACCCAGGGTTGGATCTTCATCTTCTTGTCCTTCCGTTCGCTTGAAGCCCGCCGACCGCCCTCCAACAAGGGCACGAGGAAGTGCTCTGTTGGTCTGTCCAGTGGCGGCTAGGTTAGGAGCGAACCAGACTGGAGGCTGGAGCGAATGAATTGGGATTTTCCTGCTGTCGATCGATATGGGAGGCGCTCGTTTGGGCCGCGAGCCTGCTATAGGGCCTGCCTTGCACGTATGTTATTGGCCCATCCAAATTGAAACATTTTTCTTCATTTTTTACATTGCCTGCTCGTGCGTTGGGACGAACAAAACTAGCGTGGGCCAACCTAGATGACTCAAACTAGGTGCACACTTTCCAGCCACCTGAGGCGGTCGCCCATACCAGCCCCTATGGTGGCGTCGCCCCTTTTTGCGTGTATGATTGGATAGTGAAAAATATTCCAGTGGCGCTTTTGATTTACACACAGAATGGTTGAATTGCTTGTTTCTATGAACTGAGTTCGCCAATAATGTGAAGGATGCCAGTCTTTTCATCCTATTGTAGATTGCTTAGATCTCGATATGCCAAAAGTAATCGCAGGAAATATACAGTAAAAGCCAGTGTGATGTGTTTGGCTACAACTAGTCTGACTACACATCCTCATATAACATATCAAGGACGCACCATCTTACCAGATTAACCATTCAACTTACCCATGCAGTGTGGGAAGAAAGAAGTATTGGGACTGCGTATCCAAGCAATTGATGCCATGGACTCCTTCATACAACCTTGTAAGCAAAAAAGAAGTTGCAGTGTGCCTGTACAAAGAACTAGCGTAAGTTCAGTTACCTGCTTCTCGGAATTTTAGCTAGCCACTTATTGCAAAATTGTTCAATTATGTTGCTTGGCTTAATTTAGTTCGCTACTGATTACATAATGGCACAACCTGTTAATCATATTGTAGACTGCGCCTATCTATGTGTTTGATACTTACTATTAAGAATTACCTGTTTGCCTTAACTTAAATATCTACTTGTTTGTTTAACTGCTTTGCTGCTACAACAGCGGGTTACAATGATGTTAATAACTACTTTTCAGCATCCAATTGAAACTCTTTAATTCCTTTTTTGTTTAACTGGTTTGCTGTTATAACTCCCAGGTGAGATGTTTTGCTAACTTCAACTTTTCTGAATCCAATCGGAACTTTAATGGCAAAACAGGTTAGCCCAAGATCAAAGAGCGAGGTCCCCATGGACGTTGCATCATCCCACAGCAGTGGCACCGGCCCAATCGTGCATTATGAATTGCCAACTGCTGATGCTCTAGAGGCTAAACTAGTGGTAGAAAGAGATTCTGCTTCTGCACTTAGAGATGAAGTTGACATGTTGAGGAAGCAAACAGCACAATCACAAGCAGTACTCAAGACAACCATTAAATATTTGGTGGATTTCAAAACGAAGCAAGCTGAGACTGACCAGATTGTTAAGGTCCTGAAGGAAAAAAAGGAAATTAAATTCCTACTTGGTAAATCATAGGTGAAATGTTCTTTCCATAGTTGAATAACCTTTGTATTGTCTGTTCATGTAATCAATCAAACCATTTGTTTTAGAGATCATGTAATAATTGTTTTTTTTGTTTTTTGGTTTGTAATTTTATTTGAGCACAAGTCTGTACTAATTGATAAGACTTGGAGACATTTCATTTGGATTGCTGTGCCAGACCTACAAATATGCCAATCGGACTAAATGCGCATTCAGCAATAGTAGTAGTATAGATGGACCATAAGTGGCACGCATCGGAAAGGGCCAAGATGCTGGCTAAAAAAAGGATGCTGTTGTAGCCAAAAAAAGGTACAACGGCCTGGCTTATGTATGTTAGTTGATATTATTGATCCATATACTCTATAAGTGTTTATATGTCTGTTAGTTCTGTACATTCTTGGTTGATTGACTCGGTATTTGAATCTTGATACATCGCTTGTGTACATATCTAAATGGGAGTACACATTATGCTGCGTGTGACATTTGAGTTGGACATGAAGTGTTCCAAATATTCGAATTCACCTTAAACTGGATTCTAGTTTCTGAATTTGAGTATCGGCATTTGTAAACCATATTCATATATGACAGTGGAATACATCTTTGTCGTCCTTTTGAAGATATATAAAAACACATAGAATGATTTATAAAGATTCATATAGGAATACAAAATGGATTCGAATTTAGTTGCCAGGGTAAACGTGGATGCTTATTGTCCCAAAATTCGAAAGAAGCAGCAAAATGTCCACTCCCACGTCGGCTGCCCGAAGCCAAGTGTTTGGGAGATGGAAATTACTGTCTACCCACTACACGGACAATCCATCGGCCCGATTTCCACTACTCTAAATAGGGGTAGGCTAGTAACTTCAATTAGACGTGACACGACCGCCTCTGAGCCCATTCCGACACGGTGGGCGTCAAACATGGGCGGCAAAACTCATTTGATTCAAGCTCGTCCGAAAGACCTCTGTTTCTCCCTCCATTCCCCATTCATACACGGTGGGCGGCAAAACAAACTCGACTCGGCCGAAATTGATGTAGGCAAATATTTTCAATAGGGGCAGGTTTGTAACTTCACTCAGACATGACACAACCGCCCTACCTGTCAGCCCCGTTCATACACCGTGGGTGCCAACCATGGGCGCCAACCACCCTCTCCTCGCCCGAAATTGCTCTGGGCAAATATTGGCGAGATGCGAGATTACCGTCCTATCCCCAATCGACGAGACGTCCAAATTTTAAACGGGGGCTAAGTTCGTAACTTTCCCATATTTCAGACAGGCGCGTCCCAAAAACATGGTTCCCCGTACCTCTCCCTCCATTTTCCCATTCATACACCGTCCGCGCTAGAACACCCCATCCCCACACCAGCCTCCGTCCGCCACCCCATCCACCGCCGCCGTCCTCCACCACATGCATCGCCACCGTCCTCCACCATGCCAAAGCGCCTACCAAGACCGCGTCGTCCACTGCTAGAGATGGACGTTTCTCATCCACGGCGACAGACCAATAGCCTTGCATCGCGTCCTCTCGCTTCATCGGCGCCGTCGTCCTCTTTGCCGGGGCCGCTCACACGACCTTCTCTTCCACCGCAACGGGACTTATCCCCCGATGCACCCGTCTACTGTCGCAGATCTGCTTCAACGCCACCGACAGCCATCGCACCCCCGATGCCTACACGACGCCGCAAGAGAGGTGGTACTTCATATCTCCTCAACTTTTTGATCTCAACCAGAAAATAGATCTTAACTTGGTTACTCTACTTTCTTTTCAGCTCTTAGAATTTAGTTCTTAGTTCGAAGCAAACAATGGATGCTAAATATCATTTCTCCGGTTTGCAGCTTCAAATCCGCCATGGCACAGCCATAATACGGTTTAATTGATCATGCTTAGGGTTTAATTGATCATGTTGGTTCCGTGGTGGTTTCTTTAATAGAAATTGGAGGGGAAACCCTCTTTTGCTAAAAAATATGCTTAGAGTTTCCCCCTTTTATGATCACTATACGATCAGAATACGTGCTTCGTGTCATAATAACACTGCTCCACCCATCAAGCTAAACAAGCTTAGTTGTTCAAATACGAATATGATATTATTAAAACAGAGTTGTTTAATTGGTCAGCTAAATGTTCCTAAATTAGTTTCGAAAATGCATGTTCGCCGCTCGGGTGTGTATCTCTACAGGGTGCCCACGGCGGGCCGACCCACCCTGGGATTTTGGGTCGTCCCAGGCCCCGATTCCCCTCTGTTCTGCTGCGCGCTTTCGATCTCTACTCGCCCCCAGCCGCCTGCCTCGCCGGCGACTTGCCGTCCCCGGACGGCATGACTCTAGGAGGAGACGCCGGACTAACAGGAGGCCAGGAGCCGCTCGCCCAACAGCGTCACCGCTGCCCGGGCGTGCCGCCGTGCCTACCTTCCCAGTCCGTTCAGGGCTCAGGCGTGCAGCACCCACCAAGCCAACCCGATTTATCCTGAGATACGTCCTCAACACTCAGCAGCCACTCCTCATCACCCATTTTCTAATTGATTCATTACTCATTAGGCAGGACTGTCATTACGGTTTGTTGTGTGCTCAGTGCTACCTACACTTAATGGTTCAGATGTATTTCGGTAATCTTTAGTACCTCTAAAGATCACAGGGTTTTCAAAATTCCAGCCCTCGGAACAGAAACTAGTCATTTTGGATTGTTGGTCGTAGTGACATTAACCCAGATTACTACTGCAAGCCAGGTTTGTTGACAATTTTACTTGTCTTTCTTACTCATTCGATATAATATCCAATTATTCACGTCGATTAGTTGCAAACAATAAGTGCTAGACAAACTTCTTCATTCAGATTTTGGACGGTCTCTTACTGCAATTACAATTCTGCATACTTGTCCTAGTAAGCTCACAAGTAAATGATTGATTCACTACATCTATGCTTGCCTTGTCATATTTGTTGTCAATATTCTTTTAGGGTGGACCACCCTGTTTCTAAATACTGGAACCGTAGACATGAGTGAATAGTATTTCTCTATGTGATCTCTTCCATCATGTGTGGGTAATGAACACTGCATTGTATAGAAAGAAAGTGTCATTTCCAGCTTTTACATAGGTTTCGATCTTTTACATGGAATACAATCTGCCTACTTGCTTTGTGTCGCACTACCAACACTCCACCCTTGAAGCTAAACATTACGCCACTCATAATTTCTTAGTTTATTTGTTCAAATACGAATTTCATATGATTCTAATGTTCCTACTTCAGTTTTGAAATGCGTGCCTGCCTGTTATAGAGACATAAGGGGTTTGTATTTCTGTGTGTGGTCTGGTCAGCACGGTTGGGGAGGTGAACTTTGCATATGCAGGGGTTTATAGGGAGATACTCTCCGAGTTGAATCCGCAATGCATTCCATAGATAATCTGACTACTTTTTATGTTTTCATGAATCTCAGATTCTGAACAGCATCATAATGATTATGAGCTTGCACGCATGAAAAGAATAAAGCAGAACAATGCCATGGTTGTCAAACTTGGCATTAAGGGACTGAAATCAAGTCTGGATGCAATGGAATGCAAACGCTCTCCACCTACAGATTCATGCTCAGAATATGATCCTAACAGTGATTCTGAGCTAGAGGGAGACCTAAGTCAATGTAGCTCCCTAGTGGAGGAGTCAGAGGAAGATGCCCTATCTTATTCACCCATCAAGGTACTTGCTCTAACTTTCCAAGGTTACATTGCTCGCACATATCTTGCAACTGATGCTTTGCATTGCTTCTACTTTGTTGAACTGCCATTAGCTTAGTTTACACATCGTGTATGTGAATACGCCCTGCCTATCCATTTTCAGTACATATTCCATCTGTCATCATACCATATTTATCCATTCAAATGCTGTTCTTGTGTATTAGACGTTCAAAAGGAAGAGGGCGATTGCTGATCGTGGAGGAGCACAAGCAAAGTATTTGGAAAAGGTAGTGGCACCTGATAAATCAAATAGCCCATTAGGTGTACTTGCAATATCACCTGACCCACAAAATACCCCAACTCTAGCAGACTCTAGCCCTACTACACTGGTCAATTCTGATGCCCCAACTTAGCAGACCCCAACTGCAGCAAACAATATGATTATGCTAGTTGACATAGCACCAGCTGTACGACGCAAAACCCCCATTCCAGCGAAGAGTACACCAAATCCAGTTGCCAAATCCCTTTTCGAACCAGAGAGAGCCCCAACAAATAGGACCCCAGTTCCATTTCTTCCCAGTTTAGAAGACGAAGCTTATGTTGTTGTCAGGAACTTTGTGCGCATCTTTCCTTCATGGAAAGATTATACCGCAGACACAGAACAATTTCCAGTCTTCCTCCGCAACTTACGCGTAAGTAATGTACTAATGTTATTCATGGTCATTACTGCATATGTTTCTGCTGACAGAAGACACAAGATTTCATTCTTTTAAATAGGCGAGGAGCAAACTGGATTGTGATGACGAGCAAGGGTTGGTTGCGCTTTTCAAGCACTCGTTGATGAAGTATCGTTCCTACCTGAGGCAAGCGCACTTCGATGGCAAGCCTCTGAACGAAATTTCTGTAAAGTCTCCGGTGCTACATTTATCCGACGGTGACTGGAATAATCTTGTTACACATTGGTCTCGGCTGCAGCGTAAGGTACTGTCTATGATATCACATCACAATTTGAACTACATTTCTGCATTTGCCTTAATGTCTCACTTGTACGAAAACTGTTAGCAGAAGAACATTCGTTCTCAAGGGACCACAGAATCTCGCAACTATACTGCACACTGCATTGCTCTTGTGAGTACCTCTTGCCCTGTATGACCATACTTACTTTCATAGTTGTTTGATTATGTAGCATCACTGCACATGTTAGCCTCGTAATCGTCCATTTGGTGGACATTATAAGATCCGTATGGACTCTTACATAAATTTAGAATCAACCCAATGCTTTTGAAGAGGTTTAGCTCTGCAGTCCTCTTGTAAGGACTGAACGTGGTCTATCATTGTACTTACATTAACAGCTACTCCCTCTGTCCCATAATATAAGAACGTTTTGTACAGTACACCAGTGTTCAAAACACTCTTGTATTATGGGAAGAGGGATTGGTTCATTTTGTAGCATTCTGCATCTTATCTCCCTCGCTCACCATTTACTAAAAAAGATCAGATCTATATTTAATCTTACCTACAAGTAGAATACACAGACAATGCAGTGCAGAAGTGTAGCCCATTGCTCTTGTCAATACATTTTGTCCTGTAACGCTTGTACTTCCAGGGATTGGTAGTTGATTATGTAGCATCAATCTGCATCTTATCTTCATTATCCTCTATCCCTTCCAGTATTATCATATCTATAATTACTCTCTACAAAATGTAGAGTACAGGCAATGCTTATGAAGAAGATTCTGTGCTGAAATTCTTGAGTTATCCTTCCCTTGACATGGAGAAGGGCATTATAAAGTCGGTGTTAACTGTTAATGTAAGTCAGTCCTTCTAAAGCCTTTATCCTCAACTGCTGTTTAATTTGCTCATACTCCCTATCGTTTACTGCTGTTTAGTTTGCTGTTTCTACCAAAATGCATGTTCGTAAGAACCGTAAGTTCTAAGTTTTACTTGTAAAACCAAATTGCTTATTCATACCATGCACATTACTTAATACTCCCTATATGTATGATTGTTTTTGTGGATCTATAATCCAGTGTGTGGTGAAGCAGCCCACGTTTGCACCTTGTCATCTCCTGTTTTATCTTACTGATGTGGCTGATGATGTGAACAACATGCCATGCACATTATCCAAAATAGATACAATGATTTTCTTTGCCCTTCATCTATGCTTGTTATGTTGACATGGTAATCCAGTAGTGTGGTGAAGCTCCCCGCATTATGAAGAATGCCAAATTATGCTATTGATATTTTGAACTTACTCTTTATTTTCTAATTTGAAATTGGATAGAATTGACAGAATAGTTATCATCTTTGTTTATACACGTGCAAAACCTGTCATCTCTCTGCTTTGTTTCAGGGTGATATGCCTGATGGCATGCACAAGTCTGCTGAAGGCTGTGAGACTAACCCAACATATATTGCAGCAAAGAAGGCAAAACATCTTGAAGATAGCGAGACAACCCCAAAGTCTTGTCTTGATGCAGTGTTCAAGTTACTTGAGACTAACAGTCAGACAAGCTCACAGAATTCATTGTCTGAATCAGTTCGACTTCTTCAGTCCCAAGTTCTAGCAGAAAGACATTCTGCAACTCAACTTCGACTTGAAGTCCTATCTCTAAGAAAGATTGTGGAGAACACCAATGAGAACCTCATCGCTAAACAGCTACACCTGGAAGCTATGACCGACATGCTAGGCCGGTCTCACAGCCTTGCTCAGCAGCTTGCCAAGTAGTTCCCCCGCAAGGCTAACCTTTCTTGAACTGTCTTGGAAGTGGTCTCGGTTCAGTATTATTTTTTTACGCTGCAATGGTGCCCAGTTTTTGTAATCTACTTCTTCGTTGTGCTTTATGATCACTGGTGGCGAACTTCGATGCCCAGTGGATGTAATATACCTTAAATCCTTTATTGTATAGTGTAGGTTTATTCTTAGTTACTATGCCATAATTTCTTTATTGTATAGAGTAGGTTTGTTCTTAATTCCTACTAGTTACTGCCATCATTCGCTATCTGAAAAAAATCAGATGTAGTCGACCGGACCGAAACATTCGACTCTAAAGGGCCAGGTTTTTAGCGGGCCACAATTGGGCCGGCCTGCGTCTTTCTTGGGCCCGAATGATTGGGGCCTTCACACATTGCGCCAGGCCCAAACTTACACCGGCCTATATTTTAGTTGGGCCTTTTGTCGACCCAGCGCTTAGTTTGGCCCAGGTAGCGTTGGGCCATTAATAGGCTGAATATTGTACTGGCCTGTTACGGCCGAGATGAAACCACGGGCCTTTAGCAGGCCAAAATGCATGTTGGGCCTCAATTTTCACTAGTCGTCGACGGGCCTTCAGCAGGCCGAAATGTAGACCGGGCCTTTTTGGGCCCAGTTAGCTCACAGGCCGTTACCAGGCCGAAACATATCTCGGGCCTTAGTTGGCCCACTGATATCATGGGCCTTTAAGAGGCCGAAAGCTTAGCACAGGCATCAACGGGCCGAATTACGAGACAGGCCTTTAACAGGCCAAAGTCACGTTGGGCTTAACTGTTGCCACCTTTAGCACGGGCCGTTAGTGCGCCCGATGTCCCGTCGGACCATATATGGCCCATGGGTAGCATGGGCCATTCCCAGGCCAAAAGTCACACCGGGCTGAAATGGGCCCATGTCTACATCAGGCCTCTAACAGGCCGAAAGTCACTGGGCTGTAGTTGGGCCCAAATATTCAGTGAACAATTAACGGGCCAGATCTGGCTTCGGGCCGCAAATGGGCCCAAATATTGGGCGAACAATTAACGGGCCAGATCTGGCTTCAGGCCGTAAATGGGCCCAAATATTGGGCGAACAATTAACGGACCAGATCTGGCTTCGGGCCGTAAATGGGCCTTTATTAAGTAGGCCGTTATTGGGCTGGCCCACTAGTACCTGATTAAGTTCTACGGGCCTTTGACTGGGCCGGCTTTTTAACCTATATGGGCCTCTGTTGGGCCCAACCACATGTCGACGTATCATAGGCATGTCTCCTCCAATGGACGGGCGACATCTGGCCCACTGACGAGCTGACAGGTGTTCCCTTCGGCCAATCAGAATTTTACACGTGGAAATTTACCATTGGTCAGGGCTGTTAACGGGTTATCGGATCCAAAATCCGACCCGATAGCTTAACGGCGTTCCGTTACGGTGGATGCCACGTGTCGGTCACCCTTGACGAAAGCACTTGTCACGCGCGATTTATCGTCATGGAAGTGGACACTTCCGTGATGATAATTTTGGTAATGTCATGGAACACTTCTACGACATCACAGGTATGACTATCTTGATTCTGTCATAAATTTGTCATGGATGTACATGCATGACAAAAAACGCGACCTACTGTGACAAACACGTATCATCACGGAAGTGTATTTTTTTTGTAGTGCAACTAGGCGTATCAACGGGCTATGGAGATGCCCATTAATACATATCAATGTGAGTGAGTAGGGATTGCCATGCAACGGATGCACTAGAGCTATAAGTATATGAAAGCTCAACAAAAGAAACTAAATGGGTGTGCATCCAAGTCGCTTGCTCACGAAGACCAAGGGCAATTTTGAGGAAGCCCATCATTGGAATATACAAGCCAAGTTATATAATGAAAAATTCCCACTAGTATATGAAAATGATATCATAGGAGACTCTCTATCATGAAGATCATGGTGCTACTTTGAAGCACCAGTGTGGTAAAAGGATAGTAGCATTGCCCCTTCTCTCATTTTTTTTATTTGGGCCTTTTCTCCTTCTTTTATGGCCTCTTTTTTTTCTTTTTTTTTAGTCCAGAGTCTCATCCCGACTTGTGGGGGAATCATAGTCTCCATCATCCTTTCCTCACTTGGGACAATGCTCTAATAATGATGATCATCACACTTTTATTTACTTTACAACTCAAGAATTACAACTCAATACTTAGAATAAAATATGACTCTATGTGAATGCCTCCGGCGGTGTACCGGGATATGCAATGAATCAAGAGTGACATGTATGAAAATTATGAACGGTGGCTTTGCCACAAATACGATGTCAACTACATGATCATGCAAAGCAATATGACAATGATGGAGCGTGTCATAGTAAACGGAACGGTGGTAAGTTGCATGGCAATATATCTCAGAATGGCTATGGATATGCCATGATAGGTAGGTATGGTGGCTATTTTGAGGAAGGTATATGGTGGGTGTATGATACCGGCGAAAAGTGCGCGGTATTAGAGAGGCTAGCAATGGTGGAAGGATGAGAGTGCGTATGATCCATGGACTCAACATTAGTCATAAAGAACTCATATACTTGTTGCAAAAATCTACAAGTTATCAAAGCAAAGTATTACACGCATGCTCCTAGGGGGATAGATTGGTAGGAAAAGACCATCGCTCGTCCCCGACCGCCACTCATAAGGAAGACAATCAATAAATAAATCATGCTCCGACTTCATCACATAACGGTTCACCATACGTGCATGCTACGGGAATCACAAACTTTAACACAAGTATTCCTCAAATTCACAACTACTCAACTAGCATGACTCTAATATCACCATCTTCATATCTCAAAACAATTATCAAGCATCAAACTTCTCATAGGATTCAACACACTCATAAGAAAAATTTACTAATCTTGGATGCCTATCATATTGGGACCAATTTTTATGATTAAAGCAAATTACCATGCTGTTTTATAGGACTCTCAAAATAATATAAGTGAAGCATGAGAGAACAAAAGTTTCTATAAAACAAAACGACCGCCGTGCTCTAAAAGATATAAGTCAAGCACTAGATCAAAAACTATATAGCTCAAAAGATATAAGTGAAGCACATAGAGTATTCTAATAAATTCAGAATCATGTGTGTCTCTCTCAAAAGGTGTGTACAGCAAGGATGATTGTGGTAAACTAAAAAACAAAGACTCAAATCATACAAGACGCTCCAAGCAAAACACATACCATGTGGTGAATAAAAATATAGCTGCAAGTAAAGTTACCGATGGACGAAGACGAAAGAGGGGATGCCTTCCGGGGCATGCCCAAGCTTTGGCTTTTTGGTGTCCTTAGATTATCTTGGGGTGCCATGGGCATCCCATAGCTTAGGCTCTTGCCACTCCTTGTTCCATAATCCATCTAATCTTTAACCCAAAACTTGAAAACTTCACAACACAAAACTCAACAGAAAATCTCGTGAGCTCCGTTACCGGAAGAAAACATAACACCACTTCAAGGTACTGTAATGAAATCATTCTTTATTTATATTGGTGTTAAACCTACTGTATTCCAACTTCTCTATGGTTTATAAACTATTTTACTAGCCATAGATTCATCAAAAATAAGCAAACAACACACGAAAAACAGAATCTGTCAAAAACAGAATAGTCTGTAGTAATCTGTAACTAACACAAACTTCTGGAACTCAGAAAAATCTACCAAAATAGGACGACCTAGAAAATTTGTTTATTGATCAGAAGCAATTGGAATAAGTATTTTATCACGTTCTGGCGATTTTAAACAATTGTTTTCGTGAACAGAAAGTTTCTGGAATTTTCAGCAAGATCAAATAACTATCATCCAAGAAGATCCTATAGGTTTAACTTGGCACAAACACTAATTAAAACATAGATCAAATATTTATTCCTAAACAGAAGCAAAAGAACTAAAATAAAATTGGGTTGCCTCCCAACAAGCGCTATCATTTAACGCCCCTAGCTAGGCATAAAAGCAAGGATAGATCTAAGTGTTGCCATCTTTGGTTTTAGGGAAGAAAAGAGCAAACTTATTATCTATGGCAGTAATATTTCTATTTTGATAAAGCACATGACTATTAATGGTAGAAGAAAGATTAAGCACGTTACGGAAATTTGCATCTAAGCTAGCCTTCATCTCTTTTATAGATCCGTTTTGGTAGGAGAGCAAAAGAGATGTAGACTCAACTCTCTCATTCATGGGGTGCCCAAATATGGTTTTCATCTTTTCATAAGTATCTACGACATCCCCTTCAAGAAAACCTTCTTCAAATATAGAATCTAAGACATGCTTAAATGAAGAAGGTAGGGAAACATAAAAGCTCTTTAAGTAAATTTCAATTTGGTATTGGGGCACATAGCTTGCCCGGATCCTTAATAGTCTATCCCAAGCATGTTTCAAACATTCGTCGAGTAAATAACAAAAAATTCCGGAATCATCTTCATCAAAATTATTAAGATTCTCATTGATAACTCCGGTAGGTCTTTCCATAGCATCATTATTTATGAGTTTAGAGAGAATGGAAGGATTGTCCAATGTACTAAAACTCGGGAGAGAACCCCCAACCTTTTTTGATTCCGACATGGCGAAAGAAAGGCGAGCGGAAAAGAGAAGGCGAATAAAACGGCAAGGGTGATGTGGGGGAGAGGAAAATGAGAGGCAAATGGAAAATAATGTAATGCGAGGGATAAGGGTTTGTGATGGGTACTTGGTATGTCTTGACTTGTGTAGACTCGGCAACATCACCAAAGATGGCTTGTTGTTGGGAGTCAAATTTTGACTTGACTTGGCGCGAATCTCCCCGGCAACGGCGCCAGAAATCCTTCTTGCTACCTCTTGAGCACTGCGTTGGTTTTCCCTTTAAGAGGAAAGGGTGATGCAGTAAAGTAGCGTAAGTATTTCCCTCAGTTTTTGAGAACCAAGGTATCAATCCAGTAGGAGATCACGCTCCAGTCCCACGCACCTACACAAAAAGATATGAACCTCGCAACCAACGCGATAAAGGGGTTGTCAATCCCTTCACGGTCACATACGAGAGTGAGATCTGATAGATATGATAAGATAATATTTTTTGTATTTTTATGGTAAAGAGTAAATAAAGATGCAAAGCAAAATAAACGGCAATAAAAATAGCTAAGTGTTGGAAGATTAATATGATGGAAGATAGACCCGGGGGCCATAGGTTTCACTAGTGGCTTCTCTCAAGAGCATAAATATTACGGTGGGTAAACGAATTACTGTCGAGCAATTGATAGAATTGAGCATAGTTATGAGAATATCTAGGTATGATCATGTATATAGGCATCACGTCCGCGACAAGTAGACCGAAACGATTTTGCATCTACTACTATTACTCCACACATCGACCGCTATCCAGGATGCATCTAGAGTATTAAGTTCATAAGAACAGAGTAATGCTTTAAGAAAGATGACATGATGTAGAGGGATAAACTCATGCAATATGATATAAACCCCATCTTTTTATCCTCAATGGCAACAATACAATACGTGCCTTGCTGCCCCTGCTGTCACTGGGAAAGGACACCGCAAGATTGAACCCAAAGCTAAGCACTTCTCCCATGGCAAGAAAGATCAATCTAGTAGGCCAAACTAAACTAATAATTCGAAGAGACTTGCAAAGATAACCAATCATACATAAAAGAATTCAGAGGAGATTCAAATATTGTTCATAGATAATCTTGATCATAAACCCACAAATCATCGGATCTCGACAAACACACCGCAAAAGAAGATTACATCGAATAGATCTCCAAGAAAATCGAGGAGAACTTTGTATTGAGATCCAGAGAGAGAGAAGAAGCCATCTAGCTAATAAGTATGAACCCGAAGGTCTGAAGTAAACTACTCACACATCATCGGAGAGGCTATGGTGTTGATGTAGAAGCCCTCCATGATCAATGCCCCCTCCGGCGGAGTGCCGGAAAAGGCCCCAAGATGCGATCTCACGGGTACAGAAGGTTGCGGGGGTGGAGATAGGGTTTTGGCTCCGTCTCTGATCATTTGGGGGTACGCAGGTATATATAGGAGGAAGAAGTACGTCGGTGGAGCAACATGGGGCCCACGAGGGTGGAGGGTGCGCCTGGGGGGGTAGGCGCGCCCGCTGCCTCGCGCCCTCTTGATTGATTGCTTTACGTAGACTCCAAGTCCTCCGGATCACGTTTGTTCCGAAAATCACGTTTCCGAAGGTTTCATTCCGTTTGGACTCCGTTTGATATCTTTTTCCTTTGAAACACTGAAATAGGCAAAAAAACAGCAATTTGGGCTGGGCCTCCGGTTAATAGGTTAGTCCCAAAAATAATTAAAAGTGTATAATAAAGCCCAATAAACATCCAAAACAGAATATAATATAGCATGGAACAATAAAAAATTATAGATACGTTGGAGACGTATCACTTATGTTGAGAAACCACCTTTCCCAGTTAGAATAAAAGATCATGCTAAAGCTTCAACTGTAGACAACAAAAGTAATATTAGGACACACAAACCCCCTAAGCAAGTTAAAGTTGAACCTAAAATTGATATGGTTAAAGATCTATTGGCTGATAATATCGATGGGCATGTTATTTACTTGTGTGATGAGACTGCTAGAATTGCTAAACCTGGTGCTAAAGATAAACATAGACCTGTGGTAGGCATGCCTGTTATTTTTGTTAAAATAGGAGATCATTGTTATCATGGCTTGAGTGATATGGGTGCTAGTGCTAGTGCAATACCTCATTCTTTATACGAAGAAATTATGCATGATATTGCACCTGCTGAGATAGAAGATATCGATGTTACTATTAAGCTTGCTAATAGAGATACTATTTCACCGATTGGGATTGTTAGAGATGTTGAAGTCTTGTGTGGGAAGGTTAAATATCCTGCTGATTTTCTTGTTCTTGGTTCCCCACAAGATAGCTTTTGTCCCATTATATTTGGTAGACCCTTCTTGAACACTGTTAATGCTAGGATAGACTGCGAAAAGGATGTTGTTACTATTGGTTTGGGTGATATGTCTCATGAGTTTAATTTTGCTAAATTTAGTAGACAACAACGTGATGAGGAATTGCCTAGTAAAGATGAAATTAGTGGTCTTGCTTCTATTGCCGTGCCTCCTAATGATCCTTTAGAACAATATTTGCTCGACCATGAAAATGATATGTTTATGAATGAAAGAAGGGAAATAGATGAAGTATTCTTTAAACAGGGACCTATTTTGAAACACAACTTGCCTATTGAAATTCTAGGGGATCCTCCTCCACCCAAGGGTGATCCCGTGTTCGAGCTTAAACCATTACCTGATACTCTTAAATATGCTTATCTTGATGAAAAGAAGATATATCCTATTATTAGTGCTAACCTTTCAGAGAAGGAGGAAGAGAAATTATTGAAAACTCTGAAGAAGCACCGTGCTACTATTGGATATACTCTTGATGATCTTAAGGGCATTAGTCCCACTCTATGTCAACACAAAATAAATTTGGAGAAAGACGCCAAACTAGTTATTGATCACCAACGATGGCTAAATCCTAAGATGAAAGAAGTGGTAAGAAAGGAAATATTAAAGCTCCTTGAGGCAGGTATAATTTATCCCGTTGCTGATAGTCAGTGGGTAAGTCTTGTCCATTGTGTCCCTAAGAAGGGAGGTATTACTGTCGTTCCTAATGATAAAGATCAATTGGTCCCGCAAAGAATTATTACAGGTTATGGGATGGTAATTGATTTCCTCAAACTCAATAAAGCTACTAAAAAGATCATTACCCTTTGCATTTTATTGATCAAATGCTAGAAAGATTATCCAAACATACACATTTTTTGCTTTCTAGATGGTTACTCTGGTTTCTCTCAAATACCTGTGTCAGCTGAGGATCAAGAAAAGACCACTTTTACTTGCCCTTTCGGTAGTTTTGCTTATAGACGTATGCCTTTTGGTTTATGTAATGCACCTGCTACCTTTCAAAGATGCATGATGGCTATATTCTCTGACTTTTGTGAAAAGATTTGTGAGGTTTTCATGGATGATTTCTCCGTTTATGGATCCTCTTTTGATGATTGCTTGAGCAACCTTGATCAAGTTTTGCAGAGATGTGAAGAAACTAATCTTGTCTTGAATTGGGAGAAATGCCACTTTGTGGTTAATGAAGGCATTGTCTTGGGGCATAAAATTTCTGAAAGAGGCATTGAAGTTGATAAAGCTAAAGTTGATGCTATTGAAAAGATGCCGTGTCCTAAGGACATCAAAGGTATAAGAAGTTTTCTGGGTCATGCCGGTTTTTATAGGAGGTTCATTAAGGACTTCTCAAAAATTTCTCGGCCTCTGACTAATCTATTACAAAAAGATATTCCTTTTGTCTTTGATGATGATTGTGTAGAGGCATATGAAATACTTAAGAAAGCTTTGAGTTCTGCACCTATTGTTCAGCCACCTGATTGGAATTTACCTTTTGAAATTATGTGTGATGCTAGTGATTATGCTGTAGGTGCTGTTCTAGGGCAAAGAGTTGATAAGAAATTAAATGTTATTCAATATGCTAGTAAAACTCTAGATAATGCCCAGAGAAATTATGCTACTACTGAAAAAGAATTTTTAGCAGTTGTTTTTGCTTGTGATAAGTTCAGACCTTATATTGTTGATTCTAAAGTAACTATTCACACTGATCATGCTGCTATTAAATACCTTATGGAAAAGAAAGATGCTAAACCCAGACTTATTAGATGGGTTCTCTTGCTACAAGAATTTGATTTACATATTATTGATAGAAAGGCAGCTGAGAACCCCGTTGCAGACAACTTGTCTAGGTTAGAGAATGTTCTTGATGACCCACTACCTATTGATGATAGCTTTCCTGATGAACAATTGGCTATCATAAATGCTTCTTGAACTGCTCCATGGTATGCTGATTATGCTAATTACATTGTTGCTAAATTTATACCACCTAGTTTCACATACCAGCAAAAGAAAAAGTTTTTCTATGACTTGAGACATTACTTTTGGGATGACTCACATCTTTATAAAGAAGGAGTAGATGGTGTTATTAGACGTTGTGTACCTGAGCATGAACAGGAACAGATCCTACGCAAGTGTCACTCCGAGGCCTATGGAGGACACCATGCTGGAGATAGAACTGCACATAAGGTATTGCAATCCGGTTTTTATCGGCCTACTCTCTTCAAGGATGCCCGTAAGTTTGTCTTATCTTGTGATGAATGTCAAAGAATTGGTAATATTAGTAGACGTCAAGAAATGCCTATGAATTATTCACTTGTTATTGAACCATTTGATGTTTGGGGCTTTGATTATATGGGACCGTTTCCTGCCTCCAATGGATATACACATATTTTAGTTGTTGTTGATTATGTTACTAAGTGGGTAGAAGCTATTCCAACTAGTAGTGCTGATCATAACACCTCTATTAAGATGCTTAAAGAAGTTATTTTTCCGAGGTTTGGAGTCCCCAGATATTTAATGACTGATGGTGGTTCACACTTTATTCATGGTGCCTTTCGTAAAATGCTTGCTAAGTATGATGTTAATCATAAAATTGCATCTCCATATCATCCACAGTCTAGTGGTCAAGTAGAATTGAGTAATAGAGAACTCAAATTAATTTTGCAAAAGACTGTTAATAGATCTAGAAAGAATTGGTCCAATAAACTTGATGATGCATTATGGGCCTACAGAACTGCATATAAAAATCCTATGGGTATGTCTTCGTATAAAATGGTTTATGGAAAAGCATGTCACTTACCTCTCGAACTAGAACATAAGGCTTATTGGGCTATTAAAGAGCTCAATTATGATTTCAAACTTGCCGGTGAGAAGAGGTTATTTGACATTAGCTCGCTTGATGAATGGAGAACCCAAGCCTATGAAAATGCCAAATTGTTTAAAGAAAAAGTTAAAAGATGGCATGACAAAAGGATACAAAAGCGTGAATTTAATATAGGAGATTATGTATTTCTATACAACTCTCATTTAAGATTTTTTGTAGGAAAACTTCTCTCCAAATGGGAAGGTCCTTACGTTATCGAGGAGGTCTATCGTTCCGGTGCCATAAAAATCAACAACTTCGAAGGCACAAATCCAAAGGTGGTGAACGGTCAAAGAATCAAACATTATATCTCAGGTAATCCTATAAATGTTGAAACTAATGTTATTGAAACCGTAACCCCGGAGGAATACATAAGAGACACTTTCCAGCATGCTTCAGACTCCAAAAAGGAATAGGTACGTGGTACGGTAAGTAAACCGACTCCAAAACAGTTCTAATGGCAATTTTTCTCCGTTTTGGAATATTTAAGAAAATAGGAAAATAAGAAGTAGTCCGGGAAGGACACGAGGCTTCCACGAGGGTGGGAGGCGCGCCCCTGCCTCGTGGGCACCTCGTGTGCTCTCCGGACTCTGTTTTCTTGCACGATACTTCTTTTGGTCGGTAAAAATTCATTATATAATCTCCCGAAGGTTTTGACCCTCGTATCATGCAAATATCCTCTGTTTTTGTTTCTAGCTGTTTCTGTAGCGAGTTGTCAAGGCCAGGC
>NC_057799.1:76680510-76738366 GCF_018294505.1 Triticum aestivum
AGATGGAGCTTAAGAGAGAAGAACCCGGGGAGATCAACAAGGATGAAGGAATCAAGAAGGCCAAGGAGGATCAAGCTCCGGCAGCAGAAGAAGAAGGCATTCTTCCACCTCTCTTTACCCCCACTGAGATTGAAGCTTTCAAGATGATTGAGTTAGCTCATATACAAAACAAGTATCTCACACGCGAAAATATTTTGTTGAAGGATCATATCATCGCACTCAAAGGCATTATCCGCAAATTGGAGGATCTCCTACGCTCGATGTGCGACTACCCATCATCACCACCACCCACCTCCGAAGAAAGAGATATAACCACATGGGTATGGGCACTCCCCTTGGTAACTGCCAAGCTTGGGGGAGGTGCCCTGGTATCGTATCACCATCACACTCCTATCTTTACCATTTTTCTTAGTTCGATCCTTTTAGTAATATCTTGATCTAGTAGAATAAAGTTTACTATGATCTAGTTGTGAGTTTTGCTTTATGATCCCTCTGTGTAATCTAGTCTGTGAGCTATATAATAAAGATTAGTGTTGAGTCAAGGGCTTGATTATCTTGCTTTGATCTTGAGGGAATAAAAGAAAAAGAAATAATAAAAAGAAATAAAGAGATCATATTGGTCTTATGGAGAGTAATGACTTCACATATAAAGAGTATGATGAATAAAAGTTGTTGAGGGTTGACAAACATAGTTTTGGTCATCGTTGCAATTAATAGGAAGTAATAAAGAAAGAGAGGTTTTCACATATAAATATACTATCTTGGACATCTTTTATGATTGTGAGCACTCATTAAAATATGACATGCTAAAGAGTTGATGTTGGACAAGGAAGACAACGTAATGGATTATGTTTTCTTATATCCAAAATAAAGTATATTGTCATGGATCATCCAACATGTTGAGCTTGCCTTTCTCCCTCATGCTAGCCAAATTCTTTGCACCAAGTAGAGATACTACTTGTGCTTCCAAATACCCTTAAACCCAGTTTTGCCATGAGAGTCCACCATACCTACCTATGGATTGAGTAAGATCCTTCAAGTAAGTTGTCATCGTTGCATGCAATAAAATTGCTCTCTAAATATGTATGATTTATTAGTGTGGAGAAAATAAGCTTTATACGATCTTGTGATGTGGAAGAAATAAAAGCGACGGACTGCATAATAAAGGTCCATATCACAAGTGGCAATATAAAGTGACGTTCTTTCGCATTAGGATTTTGTGCATCCAACCATAAAAGCACATGACAACCTCTGCTTCCCTCTGCGAAGGGCCTATCTTTCACTTTTATCCTCTACCTTATGCAAGAGTCATGATGATGTTCACCTTTCCTTTTTACATTTTATCCTTTGGCAAGCACCTTATGTTGGAAAGATCCTGATATATATATCCAATTGGATGTAAGTTAGCATGAATTATTATTGTTGAGATTACCCTTGAGGTAAAAGGTTGGGAGGCAACACTATAAGCCCCTATATTTCTCTCTGTCCAATTAAAACTCCATAACCATAAGTATTGCGTGAGTGTTAGGAATTGTGAAAGACTAAATGATAGTTGAATATGTGGACTTGCTGAAAAGCTCTTATATTGACTCTTTCCGATGTTATGATAAATTGCAACTGCTTCAATGACTGAGATTATAGTTTGTTGGTTTTCAATGAAGTTTCTGATTCATACTTGACATTGTGAATAGATTATTACTTGGGCATAAGAAATCATATGACAATATCCATATATGTTGCTGTTATAAGAATGATCGTGATGCCCTCATGTCCGTATTTTATTTATTGACACCTCTATCTCTAAACATGTGGACATATTTATCGTTATCGGCTTCCGCTTGAGGACAAGCGAGGTCTAAGCTTGGGGGAGTTGATACGTCCATTTTGCATCATGCTTTTATATCGATATTTATTGCATTATGAGTTGTTATTACACATTATGTTACAATACTTATGCCTATTCTCTCTTATTTTACAAGGTTTATACGAAGAGGGAGAATGCCGGCAGCTGGAATTCTGGGCTGGAAAAGGAGCAAATATTAGAGACCTATTCTGCACAACTCCAAAAGTCATGAAACTCCACAGAAGTCATTTTTTGAATTATAGAAAATATCGAGCGAAGAAAATACCAGAGGGGGACCACACCCTGGCCACGAGGGTGGGGGCGCGCCCTATCCCCTGGGTGCACCCCGCTACCTTGTGGGCCCCCTGGCAGGCCTTCGGTGCCCATCTTTGGCTCTATGGTGTCTTCTACCCTGGAAAAAAATCATAAGCAAGCTTTCGGAAAGAAACTCCGTCGCCACGAGGCGGAACCTTGGCGGAACCAATCTAGGGCTCCGGCAAAGCTGTTCTGCTGGGGAAACTTCCCTCTGGGAGAGGGAAATCATCGCCATCGTCATCACCAACGATCCTCTCATCGGAAGGGGGTCAATCTTCATCAACATCTTCACCAACACCATCTTCTCTCAAACCCTAGTTCATCTCTTGTATCCAATCTTTGTATCCAAACCTCAGATTGGTACCTGTAGGTTGCTAGTAGTGTTGATTACTCATTGTAGTTGATGCTAGTTGGTTTACTTGGTGGAAGATCATATGTTCAGATCCATTATGCATATTAATACTCCTCTGATTATGAACATGAATATGCTTTGTGAGTAGTTACGTTTGTTCCTGAGGACATGGGAGAAGTCTTGTTATAAGTAGTCATGTGAAATTGGTATTCGTTCGATATTTTGATGAGATGTATGTTGTCTTTCCTCTAGTGGTGTCATGTGAACGTCAACTACATGACACTTCACCATTGTTTGGGCCTAGAGGAAGGCATTGGGAAGTAATAAGTAGATGGTGGGTTGCTAGAGTGACAGAAGCTTAAACCCTATTTTATGTGTTGCTTCGTAAGGGGCTGATTTGGATCCATATATGTTCATGCTATGGTTAGGTCTACCTTAATACTTCTTTTGTAGTTGCGGATGCTTGCAATAGGAGTTAATCATAAGTGGGATGCTTGTCCAAGTAAGGGCAGCGCCCAAGCACCGGTCCACCCACATATCAAATTATCAAAGTACCGAACACGAATCATAATGAAACTAGCTTGACGATAATTCCCATGTGTCCTCGGGAGCGTTTTCCTTCATATAAGAGTTTGTCCAGGCTTGTCCTTTGCTACAAAAAGGATTGGGCCATCTTGCTGCACTTTATTTACTCTTGTTACTTGTTACCCGTTACAAATTACCTTATCACAAAACTATCTGTTACCGATAATTTCAGTGCTTGCAGAGAATACCTTACTGGAAACCGCTTGTCATTTCCATGTGCTCCTCGTTGGATTCGACACTCTTACTTATCGAAAGGACTACGATAGATCCCCTACACTTGTGGGTCATCAGGCATCCCTAATACCTTTGCCTTACTCTCATGCAATGACAAGTGAATAAACACTCATCGTGAGAATAACACATCTAGCATGGAAAATATTAGCCACCCTTCTCCGCTCCGCAAGCGAAACGAACACACAAAAGAGAAGTTTATTTTTTTTGAAAATTAGAGGTGGCACATACAAATTTGCTTAGAACGGCAAAAGAATACCGCATATAGGTAGGTATGGTGGACTGATGTGGCAAAAATGGTTTAAAGGATTTTGGATGCACAAGTAGTGATCATACTTAGTGCAAAATGAAGGCTAGCAAAAGATTGAGAAGCGACCAATCCAAGAAACGAATAATCTCATAAGCAAGCATTAAGCATAATTAACACCAAGTAATGCACCACAAGTAGGATATAATTTCATTGCATGACTATTGACTTTCGTGCTTGCATAGGGAATCACAAACCTTAACACCAATATTCTTACTAAAGCATAATTACTCATCAACACAACTCACATACCACATCATCATATCTCAAAACTATTACTAAGAATCAAGTTTATTTTGTCCAATGATCTTCATGAAAGTTTTTATTATATCCTTCTTGGATATCTATCACTTTGGGACTAATTTTTATATGTTGCTTTTGATAAGCTCAAACAAATATAAGTGAAGATTATGAGCATAATATTTCTTTCTCTCAAATTAATTTAAGTGAAGCAAGAGAGAATTTCTTGAAAATTTTACTAACTCTCAAATCAATCTAAGTGAAGCAAGAGAGCATTTCTTCAAAAAATACTAAAGCACACCGTGCTCAAAAAGATATAAGTGAAGCACTAGAGCAAGTCCATAGCTCATAAAAATTTAAGTGAAGCATAGAGAGCAATTCTAACTAGTCATGACATAATTTTGGCTCTCTCAAATAGGTGTGTCCAGCAAGGAATCAAGACTTAAGACAAAAAATAAAATAAGCAAAGACTCATACCATACAAGACGCTCCAAGCAAAACACATAGTATGTGACAAATAAAAATATAGCTTCGAGTAAAATACTGATGGTTGTTAGAAGAAAGAGGGGATGCCATTCGAGGGCATCCCCAAGCTTAGTTGGTTGCTCATTTTTGGATAATATCTTGGGATGCTGGGGCATCCCCAAGCTTAGGCTCTTCTACTCCTTATTCCTTCATCCATCGTAAGATAACCCAAAACTTGAAAACTTCAATCGCACAAAACTCAACAAAACCTTTGTGAGATCCGTTAGCGTAAGAAAAATAAATCACTACTATAAGTACTGTACCAAACCAATTCATATTTTGTTTTTGTATTATATCTACTGTATTCCAACTTTTCTATGGCAAAAACTCATCAAAGAAAACCATAGAGCCATCAAAATAAGCACACAACACAAAGAAAACAGAATCTGTCAAAACAGAACAGCCTGTAGCAATCTGATTTGTTCGAATACTTCTGGAACTCCAAAAATTCTGAAAATCTAGGACGAGCTGAAAATTTTGTATATTAATCTACTGCAAAAAGAATTGGCATTTTTCCACTCTCTGGTAAAAAATAAGAATTGTTTTCGTGAGCGCATAAGTTTCTGTTTTTCAGCAGGATCAAACAACTATCACTCAAGAAGATCCTATCGGTTCTACTTGGCACAAACACTAATTAAAACATAAAAACACAATCATAACAGTAGCATAATTGTGTAAACACTCAAGAACAGAAAGCAAAAAGCAAAAGAAATTTTATTCATTGGGTTGCCTCCCAACAAGCGCTATAGTTTTACGCCCTTAGCTAGGCATAAAGCGAGGATCTAAGTTTTGTCATCTTTGTTTCGAGATCCATAAGATGCCCTCATGATTGACTCATATGGTGGCCTAATTCTTGTTCTAGGGAAGTGTTCCATGCCCTTCCTCAAGGGAAATTGGAACTTAATATTGCCTTCTTTCATATCAATCACGACACCGATAGTGCGTAAAAACGGTCTACCAAGAATAATAGGACAAGACAGATTGCAATCAATATCAAGAACAATAAAATCTATGGGCACATAATTCCTATTTTCAAGAATAAGAACATCATTAATTCTTCCCATGGGCTTTTTAATAGTAGAATCCGCCAAGTGCAAATTTAAAGAACATGATTCAAGATCGGTAAAACCAAGCGCATCACATAAAGATTTCGGCATTGTAGAAACACTAGCACCCAAGTCACACAATGCAAAACACTCATAATTTTTAATCTTGATTTTGATAGTAGGTTCCCACTCATCATGCAATTTTCTAGGAATTGATACTTCTAATTCCATTTTTTCTTCAAAAGCTTTCATCATAGCATCAACAATATGTTTAGTAAAAGTTTTATTTTGTTCATAAGCATGGGGTGAATTTATCATGGATTGAAACAAATAAATACAATCAATCAAAGAGTAACTATCATAATAAAAGTCTTTGTAATCCAAAAGAGTGGGCACATCACTAGTTAAAGTTTTGACCTCTTCAAACCCACTTTCATCAGTTTTCTCAACAAGATTTTCACCCTCCGAAATATCGGGATGCCTTCTACTTAAAGTTGACTCTTCTCCAGTCCCTTTTTCATCAATCTTAAATTTAGTAAACAAGGAATCAATAGAAGAAACACCAATCATTTTAAGATCTTCATCATTTTTACGAAAGAAATCACTAGAAAACGCTTTTTCTAAAAATTCTCTTTTAGCTCTAAGCATAGCGGTTCTTTTCTTACTTTCATCCATAGAAACATAAAGAGCTTTGATTGATTCATCTACTTTAGGCACAAAAAATTTCATCTTGAGATTTTCCACATCATGAGCAATTATATCAACACTTCTAGACAAATCATCAATTTTATTCAACTTTTCTTCTATGGAAGTGTTGAAAACTTTTTGCGTGTTGATAAATTCTTTAATATTATTCTCAAGATCAGGGGTGTTCCTATTATTATTATAAGATTGATTTCCATAGGAATTACCATAATTATTAGAGGAATTACTAGGAAAAGGCCTAGGATTAAAATTACCTCTATAAGCATTGTTGTTGAAATTATTTCGAGAGATAAAATTCACATCTACGGCATCACTATTTTTCTCAATCAAAGTAGACAAAGGCATATCATTAAAATCAATAGGAGCACTTTTGCTGGCAACCAATTTCATAAGAGCATCAACTTTTTCACTCAAAGAAGAGATTTCTTCAACCGAATTGACTTTTTTACTAGTAGGAGCTCTTTCGGTATGCCATTACGAATAATTTGCCATAATATTATCAAGAAATTTGGTGGCTTCACCCAAAGTAATTTCCATAAAAGTACCACCCGCGGCGGAATCTAAAAGATTATGAGAAACAAAATTCAATCCCGCATAAAAATTTTGTATGATCATCCAAAGATTTAACCCATGAGTTGGGCAATTCCTTAGCATCATTTTCATCCTTTCCCAAGATTGTGCAACATGCTCATGTTCAAGTTGCTTGAAATTCATGATCTGGGTTCTAAGGGAAATAATTTTTGCGGGAGGAAAATACTTAGTGATAAAAGCATCTTTGCACTTATTCCAAGAATCGATACTATTGCGAGGCAAAGAAGAGAACCAAATTTTTGCAGAATCATGCAAAGAAAACGGAAATAATTTTATCTTGACCACATCATTGTCCACATCTTTTTTCTTTTGCATATCGCATAATTCCACGAAAGTATTAAGATGGGATGCGGCATCCTCATTAGGAGTACCGAAAATTGGTCTTTCATAACAAGATTCAGCAAAGCAGTATTAATATCACAAGACTCAGCACTAGTGGCGGGAGGAGCAATCAGAGTGCCAATAAAATCATTGTTGTTGGTATTTGAGAAATCACATAACTTGGTGTTCTCTTGAGTCATGATGACGACGCAACAAGATTGCACTCAAAAACAGATCCGGCAAGAAAACGGCAAACGGAAAAAGAGTGGCGAATAAAATGGCAAATTTTTGTGAAGTGGGGGAGAGGAAAACGAGAGGCAAATGGAAAATAATGTAAATTGCGAGGAGATGAGATTTGTGATTAGGAACCTGGTATATGTTGAAGATCCTCCCCGGCAACGGCGCCAGAAATTCCTTTTGATGTCGCTTGAAGCTACGTCGGTTTTTCCCCAAAGAGGAAGGGATGATGCAGCACAGCGATGGTAGGTATTTCCCTCAGATGTGAAACCAAGGTTATTGAACCAGTAGGAGAACCAAGCAACACAACGTAAACAGCATCTGCACACAAATAACAACTACTCGCAACCCGACGTGTAAAAGGGGTTGTCAATCCCTTTCGGGTAGCGGCGCCTCAAGATAGGCAAACAGACGTGAATAAATTTGTAGTAAATTGATAGATCGAACGTCAAATAAAATAAATAAGAATAAAACACAGCAAGGTATTTTTGTATTTTTAGTTTAATAGATCTGAAAATAAATGCAAGAGAAAATAGATCGCAAAGGTAAATAATATGAGAAAGAGACCCGGGGGCCGTAGGTTTCACTAGTGGCTTCTGTCAAGAAAAATAGCAAACGGTGGGTGAACAGATTACTGTTGGGCAATTGATAGAACTTCAAATACTCATGACGATATCCAGGCAATGATCATTACATAGGCATCACGTCCAAGATTAGTAGACCGACACCGGCCTGCATCTGCTACTATTACTCCACACATCGACCGCTATCCAGCATGCATCTAATGTATTAAGTTCATGGAGAAATGGAGTAATGCAATAAGAACGATGACATGATGTAGACAAGATCTATCTATGTAGAGATAGACCCCCATCGTTTTATCCTTTGTAGCGACGATACATACGTGTCGGTTCCCCTTCTGTCACTGGGATCAAACACCGTAAGATCGAACCCACTACAAAGCACCTCTTCCCATTGCAAGATAAATAGATCAAGTTGGCCAAACAAAACCCAAATATCGGAGAAGAAATACGAGGCTATAAGCAATCATGCATAAAAGAGATCAAAGAAACTCAAATACTTTCATGGATATAGAAAGATAGATCTGATCATAAACTCAAAGTTCATCGGTCCCAACAAACACACCGCAAAAGAATTACATCATATGGATCTCCAAGAGACCATTGTATTGAGAATCCAGCGAGAGAGAGGAAGCCATCAAGCTACTAACTACGGACCCGAAGGTCTACAAAGAACTACTCACACATCATTGGAGAGGCACCATGGAGGTGGTGAACGCTATCCGAGATGATGTCTAGATTGGATGTGGTGGTTCTGGACTCTGCGGCGGCTGGATGAATATTTCGTCGACTCCTCTAGGGTTTCTGGAATATTGGGGTATTTATAGAGCAAAGAGGCAGTCCGGGGGCACCCGTGGTGGGCACAACCCACCAGGGCGCGCCTGGGCCTCCTGGCGTGCCCTGGTGGGTTGTGCTCTCCTCGGAGCACCCCCCAGGTGCAGCCAGGGCCCATTATGTTCCTTCTGGTCCAAAAAAAATCTCCGTAAAGTTTCGTTGCGTTTGGACTCCGTCTGATATTGATTTCATGCGATGTAAAAAACATGCAGAAAACAACAACTGGCACTTGGCACTATGTCAATAGGTTAGTACCAAAAATGATATAAAATGATTATAAAACATTCAAGATTGATAATATAACAGTATGGAACGATAAAAAATTATAGATACGTTGGAGACGTATCAGATCCTTGCACCACGTTTGAGCTGCAACACTTGCCAATACAACTTCTAATATTTTTCACCAAACTGAATATGATTGGACACTTGCTCAACACCTTTCTCTCTCTCTCTCTCTCTCTCTCTCTCTCTCTTGCTCCTTTTGTTCTCTCTCTTTTTTCCTCTCTTTTTCTATTTTATTCTGCAACACAATAGATCCAACAACAAGACTCACAGAAAAACAGTAGCAACTTTGGATAGAACTTGGTGCAAACACAAAGAGGAAAGCAAACAACTAGATCTCAGCAAACAAAGGCTTGGATTTTTTTGTGGCCTTTTGGCTTTGGACTCTAGACGGGGAAAAAATCAACGTAAAAATGATAGATCTAGCTATAAGGATACCGATCCTACCGTGTAAACCTTGCTATGCGACACCTTCTTCAGAGAAGAGGATGTACAAGGGGTGGTTCGCTTCACGGCGTAGGATCGATGAATGGATGGGGATAACTAGCTACAAGCAGCTGAAAAACGAAAAATAAGAGATTATGACCCGACGAGGAGGATGCTAACCGTAGCCTAGAATCTGAACATTTGCCGATCCACAACCCACAATACTACCCCACACAACCACGCTCAAGTCGTGGAGCATGGGATAGGTGCAATCCGCAAGGGAAACCACGAACTCTAACCCACACAGCATGATCTAGTCATTGAGCACAGATTAGGAGTGACTTCTCAAGGAATCACGAGAATAAGGATAACAAGAGCTCTCCAATCTCAGGAGGAGTCTATGTCTTTGGTCTTTGATAGAAAGGGCAAAAGTCCTCAAAGAAGGGAAGAGCTAGCCTATTTATAATAGGGACACCCCCTGGATAGGTGTGAAATCAAACTAGTTTTGGGAACCAGTTTAGTGTGGAAGAGAACCAACTTTGGCTTGACTAAACGGGCTTCGAGACTTAATGAGGTAGCTTCTGGAAATCTCTCGTTGGAGGTGGTTGGTGGTTCCCGACTAAACATTGTTCACTGGAGTTGAACAATGTTTCCTTCAGCAGCAAAGTCGAGTTTTGGAAACCTTTCGTGAGGTGGGATATCCAAACTCGTGCAAAACATTGTTTCATGCTATTACAATGTTTCTTCAGTAGACAACCTATTTCTTCGCAACTTTGTTTCTTCATCATAAAACACTATTTTGGCACGGACTGAAAATGTTGTTGGTCTTCTTCGGTGTTCAGTAGACAACCTATTTCTTCGCAACTTTGTTTCTTCATCATAAAACACTATTTTGGCACTGACTGAAAATGTTGTTGGTCTTCTTCGATGTTGCACCTGAGTTCAATCAACAACGAAGGAGAGGTGAAGGCATAACCATGTTTTCAAGGTCAAATGATAAATTTAAGTTAGCGTTCACCTGATCATGTATTTTCTTTGCACGGCTTCTTGCGATTGGACCTTTGATGATTGGTGGTGTAGTGTCCATGGTTGGGATGTCCTCATTAGAAAGGGATCGGCAATTTGCTACTATGGCCGAAGCCAGTTCATAAAAAATGTACTCTACCATTTGTGAAGTCGAGAGCCCAATCACAAGTTGCAACACGCCAGTTCTTGATTCCAAGAAAACAAAGTTCATGCCTCGAACCTGGAGGGGGATTCGCCGCTCCAGGTTGGATTAGCGCCGAATCTAAGGGATCTCGCGTATGGGGAGTAGGGAAGCGGAGACGGGATTCAGGCAGGGTTTGTGGTTCAAGAACAAATCGTCACCGTCGATGGAAGACAGGCACACGAGACAAGTTTCTAGCCAGAGTGACTGCAGCGTGTTTTAATTTTGGCTGATTAGCCTCATGTGAGCTTACACTTTCACGCTTCCAAAATTGGTCTACGCTTTCACGTGGTTTACTCTCTTCGCTTCAAATTGCTTAAATTTTCGCAAAGTCGTTTATACAGAACCTCGTCAAAACAGCTTCCAGATTTTTCACACACAGACAACCAAATAAGACCAGTAAAGCTGAGACAAATGTTGTCCGTGGATCAAAATGATATCACCGAGCCAAAACAAAACTAGCAGAAAAGAGTAAGTTTTAGTCGCTATCATCTTCGTCTTCTCGCGTTTCAAGCTGGGAGACAACCTTTTCTATGAACTTCCTGCGAACGCCTTCCATGACATTGTTACGGGATGAATCGCCACCACCTTGTCCATCATTCAGTACTGGGTATGAATGGCAAAGCGCCAATGCAACAGCTGAAATAAACAGAATGAAAGTCTAGCATAAAGAATGGAAGACCCTGCATGACACTTAAAGATTACGTGTGCTCACATCAGTTAAGTGGTCAAGAAAAATCCGTTGTTGTTTCTTATTCACACGACATATTCGATTTTAATTGTAACAGCAGCATAACTGTGAACTAGGCATGCCACTGTATTAGGCACTCATCCAAAATTTGTTCCCTCGATTTTTTTTCCTGTTTGTCATATGATGCAAGGCAAACATACATCAGGACAATATATCCACCGTAGACATGCCTGTGGTAATGAACATGATTTCCTCTTAGTACGGAAGGAAAAAGCCTCATCCTAAGGTCAAAGATTATAGTCACGTTAAGCCATCTAGATTGTAATATCCACAGAAACTGTGAATTGTATCCTGCGACTGGCTAATTGAAACATAATCCTAATATCGCACACTGTTCACTGGTGTGTACTGACAATATTTTTGCCCAACCAACTAAATAAAGAAGAGTAACTTGAACTAACCTCACAAAAGAAAACTTGAACTAACATAATGGAAACTGCTTGTGTGGTACAACTTACATTCAGGTGTGCATTTCTTTCCACCGAACTTCTGTAGACCAACATAAGTCCCTTTGACAGCACTGTTGTTGTACACCAGTATTGTAGGAACATTCCTATCTGGGTAGTTGGGAATACAGTCCGTGGAAATAATTTTAACAAACTTGGTTTCTGCATATTTTGTTGCCAGTTCCTCCAGGCAAGTCTCAAGCAGCCCACATTCTGGTATCCTGCGATAAGATCCATAGAAGTCTCAGACAATGAACAGTTCGAGGTAGAATTTCTTCCTAAAGTCATTTCTGTATTATAAGCACCTCTGGGAAACAGTTAAACAGCATATAAAGCAGAAGCACTGCAAACGTCTCACAGAAGCATAGGGCATAATGGCCTAAAATCCTACAGTTTCCAGTCAAAATGAGTATAAATCAAAATAGGAGCAAAGGGCTTTTCGTAGGCTGTTGCTCTGTGCAGTTAAAGATGGGATCCAACCTGTTCTGTTTGCGGAGACCGTATGGAGTAAACCGAAGTACTAGAAAAGAAGAGGAAAGATATCATGGTGTGGTATGGTTATCTTGTTTATTTTGAAATGGTAGTTCAAAAATCACGTGCATACAAGGTCAGATTTTGCCAGAACCATTTCAACACAATTATATCTCTGGATAACAAATTCCAAGAACCATAGTAGATAGTACTCATTTTCAAGCTGCCATAGCTAATTTTCCTATTTTTAATCAACATAACAAACACTCCCGCTGTAAAGAAATATAAGAGCATTTAGATCACTACTTTAGGCCCTGTTTGTTTGGGCTTTTGCTTCTGCTTTTGCAGCATTTCCACTTTGACCAAAAAGCCATAAAAGATTCTAAATAGTTGCTTTTGGAGTTTTATGGCTTTTCATGAATCAATCTAGCAATATTTGGCTCGAAAAGCCATGAAAACTCCAAAAGCACCTATTTAGGAGCTTTTATGGCTTTTTGGCCAAAGTGGAAAAGCTGCAAAAGTAGAAGCAAAAGCCCAAACAAACAGTGCCTTAGTGATCTAAACGCTCTTATATTTCTTTACGGAGGGAGTATGTATAGTTCGACACTTAGTTACGAACAAAGTTCTACTTACATGCCCATAAAAAAATTAGCTGATTCTTGTTGTAGTTTTTGACAGAAGAAGGGCATCATATTAAATAGGAAGAATTTCGCCTTACGCATCCTTGTAGAGGAAGACCACAACCCAGACATCCCGTGGAGCCTGCGAAACCTCACGCACAAAATCAGAGCCTGTGATGGGCTGTACTGTGCCGAATCTGGCAGTTTTTGCTGCCTCCTTGAGCTCTGCAAGCCTCATCCTCCTGTAAGCACACCACAACATCAAAACATCAGACAATTGGTGGACATGGATTTCTGGCTCCATGCATCAGAACGACACTTTCTCGCAAGTGGTACCAAAACAACTGAAATTGTACAGTAGTGCCCCGAGTCCAGATAAAAAACAACCGAAACAGACCAGATTTCTGTGGAAATCACACGAATTACCTCCATCCTACCGTGTAATTCGGATCAAATCAATCACGAAAAGCACTAGTGGAACACATCTCATGGATCACCAGACGTGCGGGAGACTAGATCGAGGCCGATGGGGAAAAGAGAGGGGGCGCACCTGTACTGCTCGAGGAAGCGGTCATCGTCGAGGTCGTCCTCGAGCTCCTCGAGCTCGTCGGGGTCGCGCGCGTCGAGCCACTCCTTGGACTTGGGCTGCTCGTCGGCGTCGACCCTGGGGGCGAAGGGCGGCGGCTTGAAGGGCTCCGGCTTCTCGGGCAGGTTCCCGAGTTTGCGCTGGATGTCGTCCCACTGCGTGGTCGCCCCCTCCACGTCCCTGTACACGAAGTGGTAGTCCGCCATGGCCGAGCCTCGAACGAGCTAGCGAGCGAGAGAGAGATCGGGACAGGAGAAGCGGAAGGCCAGTATACCTGGCCAAGGCAGCCCGTCCCGAACGGCCCGACCTTGCCCATGGGCCGGGGCTGGGCCTAGATTTTGCGCCCAATGGCCGGGCCGGGCTGGGTTGGGCTTGTTGTATTTGCAATTTAAGAATGAGGCCCGACCCAAGGCCTGATGAGCTTTTTGACTGATGGGCCGGGCTTGGGCCGGAAAACTAGGCCTGACGGTTGGCCCATGCCTAGGTTTTCTGCTTTGGGCTTTGTTAGGCCCAACCCGGCCCGAGTTATGCCTAGGAATGCCGAAGGGGAACGAGGAGGCGAGAGAATGGGAGAGATCGGTTGACAGGTGGACCCCATGTACTCGCGCTAGACGCTATCGCTCATGGGATCTGGATCAGCGTGTGGCAGGTTGGGCCCACTTGTCATTCAGATAGAGGCTTTCCGCTGGATGAGACGGTGCCACTGATTGCGAAACAAAAACTGAGGAGAGGAAGCAAAGCGGGAGAAGATCATTCTTCGGGGAAGCGGAGATGACGGTTGGTCATCTCGCCAACGACACCATCCTCTGAGGCCGCGAAGGCACGGTGAGCTCCTCCTCCTCGTCTGCCCTTGCCCTCTTCTCCTCCGATTTGCTCGTTGTTGTGTTTGCGGCTCGAGATATATTTTTGTTGGTGGAATGTGGGGGTTGGAGGTTAGGGTTCTTCGTGGTGCGGCTGCAGCGGCGAATCGGGAAGATTTGAGGTATTGTTTACTGCCAAAAAAGAGTAGTGTTTGGTTGCAATAAAAAAGTGTGACCACAGAAGATGGTTAGCACAGAATTATTCAAAAACAGATCAAATTGGAAGGAATATTCAAAGTAAGAGCAAAGATGCACCATTTTTTTACGTGTTAACGGCGGGCTTACGCTGAACCATATATTCCAAGACGAAAACAATTACAGAGAGAAGCATAGGAGTATAAGAGGGGGGGTAACAAAAGTTCAGAGAAAATAAAAAAAGTTTAAAGGAAATACATAAGGCATGTAATCTCGTGGCCAGGTGGAACAACATTGATCCCCAGTCTTTGAGCAGAGATTGTCTCTGAGCATTCTTGCACCGATGGACCAGAGCATTAGATCGTCCGCTGCAACTCGACCAATGCAGTGTATGCCCCAGGTTTCATTTCTAAATACTTTTGCGTTCCGCCTTTTTCCAAGTATTCCCAAACACGATGATGATCACACTAGAGCACACTTTGTTGGTGGTTGCACCCAGCCAAACATCCAGCAAACTATCTGGCCATCCATCATAAAGGATCTGGAGTTCATCCCACAGAGGTAACAATAGGTGGCATTGAATAAGAAGGTGAGTGATACTTACGCAAGCACCACAGAATGGGAACACATCTGAGGTGGCGATTGATCTCCGGAAGCGTCTCTCATTGGTGTACACACGGTCCTTGCATGCAAGCCAAATGAAAAATCTGCTTTTATTAGGCGCATAATTCCTCCAAATGGCAGGAGCGAGCTGGTCGATCGGTTGTGCTAGCCAAAGCATCGAATAGGCCATTTTGGTTGTAAGAGGTTTGCCTCCCTGTTTGCCAATCCTCGTGTCCTGTATCTGCAAATTCAAGTTAACTGTTGCCAAAATAGCATGCAATTCTCCGCGTTCAACCGCATGAGATAATCGATTTGTGAGGTCTAGGTTAAGTTCCGTAGAAGCCAGCACCCGAGCCACAGAGGCGGACTGCCGCTTTGCAGTGTGAGAAAAGGGATGGGGAACGAACCGCCAGGGTGTCAGTGGAGTTGGGTAGCCAAAGGGTTGGCCCAGAAGGAGGTGGACTGACCATTACCCACAGAAACAATGTGATGGATCGGAAGAAATCAAGGCCTTTGAAAATGTCCCGACAAGTAGGAGTGGAAGATTGACTGCAAGGGCCCAAGTCATGAACTGGAGACCACCCGTTTTTTTCTAAGGAGGTAATGAGGAGTCGCCTAATTGCCTTGACCGCGGAGTTTCGACAAGTGCTTAAGAAACATACACATATGTTTATCTAAAAAAAGCAGACACATATTTAAGTGTTTAAGGGACGAAAAACCCAGACCGCCGTTAGCAAAGGGGGCACACAGGAGATCCCAAGCCACCTTGCACTGCCCTCCCACGATTTCTTCTTGCCCCAACCAGAAGAAAGTTCGGCAACGTTCGTCGATCTCCTGGACCGTCCTTATCGGTAGCAACAAAGCGCCCATGGCGTAGATAGGGATTCCACGAAGGGATGCCCGCACCAGAATTGCTCGGCCAACCTAGGAGAGAAGTAGGCCGCGCCAACTTGCCAGACGTTTCTCCACTTTGTCGATGATGAAGAAGAACGCTGAGAGATTCAATTTTGAAGTAGATAACGGCAGGCCAAGGTACAGTTGGGGGGAAGAAGCAACGGGCACCCAAGAATAGCCGCAAGATGAGCGGAAGTTCTTGATCCACATGGATAGGAGCGAAAGTACTCTTGTGAAAGTTGATAGTGAGACCGGTAGCAGCTGTGTGACGCCCGGATAGTTAAGCTACAGTAATCCCACGTTAACGATGCCTCGTCACCAGGATACTGTTGCTAAATCTCGCATTAGTTCGAAACCGATTCAAATTCGAATTCAAAATCGAATCTAGCGGTAAAAGTTTACAAACATTAAAACTAAAATGTCCAAAATGTGTCAAATAAACCATGAATAATACTAGTGGGGAAACCACACTTTTATAAAATGTTTAAAGGCTCTAAAGTAATTAAAACAGCAGCTATGTCAATTAATTAAATGCCTTTTAAAAATTATAATAATGCAAACTATTTTAATTAGGTGTCAAACTTTTTGAGGCAGTAGAATAAGTTATAACATTTATCTAGGAGTTGCATTTATATTTTATAAAACAAAAGTTAAAAAAATAAAATAGAAAAGAAATTAGATAAAGAAAAGAAAACAGAAAAAGAAAACAAAAGAACCCCCTCTCCCTGGGCCGAATGGCCCAGCTAGCCACAGGCCGGCCCAGCCGCGGCCCAACCCCACTCCCCTTATCCACTCACCCCCCCCCAGCCAAACCCTAACCCAAACCGAACCCCACCCACTCTCCCCGATCCCCTCTCTCTCTCGCTGCCCCTCGATCCCCTCTCCCTCCCCCGTTCTGGATCGGGAGCGGGCGCCCCCGACGCCACCCGTCGCCCGCCTCGCCGCCCCTCCTGGCCTCCTCGCCGCCGCCCTAGTCCGCCATCGCACTCCGCCGTCCAGATCGAACCGCGCCCCGCCACCCCGACGTCGTTCCCCGCGGCGCCGCCCCCTTCTTGGGTCAGGTCGGGGCCGACCGCCGCTGCCTCGACCTCGACGCCAACCGCCGTGGCCGGACCCCGACGCCGCGGCCACCGGACCGCCTCGCCTCCTCACCCCTCCCTCGCTGGCTCCATCGAGCCTCGCGCCCCCGCCACCTGCGTCCATCCCCAGCGCCGCCCGACTCTGTCAACGCCGTCGCCTCCTCGCCCTCGTGCCGGACTGCACCGTCCCCGCCTCTCCATCACCGGCTCCACCGAGCCTCGCCGCTCCCCGTACCCCTGCAACGCCGGTGAGGGCCATGCCCTCCCCCCTCTCTATCTTGGCCGTGGGCACCGCCGCTCGACCGCGCTCACCATGTCGTGCCCGCGCCCCGTGCGTGCCCACAACCGCCTCACAGCCGTGCGCGCCCGTGGCCCAGCGCGTCGTGGCTTGCCGCCCCGCCGTGGCCACGCCCTGGCCGCGCCCGTGCCGCATCGGCCACGCCTGACGCGCGCACCCGCGCATCGCCTCCCTCCCCGGCGCGCTCACCGCGCCCTGCCGCTGCTCTGCCTCGCCCCGTCACCGCCCGCATGCGCCACCGCGGCGCCTCCCGCCTTCGGCCGCCGCAGGCCCCGCCCCGCCGCACCTTGCTCGCCGGCGGCGCGCCTTGGCCGCGGCCACGCCTCGGGCGTGTGCTCGCGAGCCCTGGCGGGTTCGTCCCGCCCCGCCACCCGTTACGCCCGCTCCGCCGGGCCCCTGTACCACTGACCAGTGGGTCCTCCCCCCTGTGTCAATGACAGATGGGGCCCACGCCCTTGGAACGCAAAAATAATAATAATAAAATAATTAGAAAAAATATAAATAAAACAAATAATAAAATTAAATAAATTTAATTAATTAATTAACTAAATTAATTAAGTTAATTAATCCTAATTAACCTGTTAGTTTAATTAAACAGTAAATAGTTTAACTAACCTAATTAAACAGTAATAGTTAACTAACCCTAATTAACCTAACAGAGTATGACACGTGGGTCCCACTGGACCCACGCGTCAGTTTGACCCAGTCAACCCCTGTCGGCTGCTGACGTCAGCATGACATCATGCTGATTTCATAATTCCAATTTCGAATTAAATTAAATAATTAATTAAATTCCAGAAATTAATAAAATCTTTAGAAAATCATATCTTTTAATCCGTAACTCGGATTAAATTATTTTCAACATGAAAGTTGCTCAGAACGACGAGACGAATCCGAATACGCAGTCCGTTCGTCCGCCACGCGTCCCTAGCATAGTGAACCTGCAACATTTCACCTCCGGTTCTTCTGTCCGAAAACGTGAAACACCGGGGATATTTTCCCGGATGTTTCCCCCCTTCACCGGTATCACCTCATACCGCGTTAGAACACGTCTAGCTCTGCCTGTTGTCCTGTTATGCACTTGCTTGCTATGTATTTACTGTTTGTCCCCCCTCTTCTCTTCGGTAGACCCCGTGACGATGCTGATGCCCCTGTGGTCGACTACGTCACTGACGACCCCTCCTTGTCTGAGCAACCAGGCAAGCCCCCCCCCCCTTGATCACCAGATATCGCCTATTCTTCTCTATACTGCTTGCATTAGAGTAGTGTAGCATGTTACTGCTTTGGTTAATCCTATTCTGATGCATAGCCTATCATTGTTGCTACAGTTGTTACCCTTACCTGCTATCCTACTGCTTAGTATAGGATGCTAGTGTTCCATCAGTGGCCCTACACTCTTGTCCGTCTGCCATGCTATACTACTGGGCCGTGATCACTTCGGGAGGTGATCACGGGTATATACTATATACATTATATACATGACACATGTGGTGACTAAAGTCGGGTCGGCTCGTTGAGTACCCCGGCAAGTGATTCTGATGAGGGGGCTGAAAGGACAGGTGGCTCCACCCCGGTAGAGGTGGGCCTGGGTTCCTGACGGCCCCCGACTGTTACTTTGTGGCGGAGCGACAGGGCAGGTTGAGACCACCTAGGAGAGAGGTGGGCCTGGCCCTGGTCGGCGTTCGCGGATACTTAACACGCTTAACGAGATCTTGGTATTTGATCTGAGTCTGGCCATTTGGTCTATACGCACTAACCATCTACGCGGGAGTAGTTATGGGTATCCCGGCGTCGTGGTATCAGCCGAAGCTCTTTTGACGTCAGCGACTGAGTGGCGCGCGCCGCATTGGACCGTAAGCTCGCGCTTGTATTAAGGGGGCTAGGTCTGCTTCCGGCCGCGTACGCAACGTGCAGGTGTGCATAGGGCGATGGGCCCAGACCCCTGCGCGCATAGGTTTAGACCGGCGTGCTGACCTCTCTGTTGAGCCTAGGTGGGGCTGCGACGTGTTGATCTTACGAGGCCGGGCATGACCCAGAAAAGTGTGTCCGGCCAAATGGGATCGAGCGTGTTGGGTTATGTGGTGCACCCCTGCAGGGAAGTTTATCTATTCGAATAGCCGTGTCCCTCGGTAAAAGGACGACCCGGAGTTGTACCTTGACCTTATGACAACTAGAACTGGATACTTAATAAAACACACCCTTCCAAGTGCCAGATACAACCCGGTGATCGCTCTCTAACAGGGCGACGAGGAGGGGATCGCCGGGTAGGATTATGCTATGCGATGCTACTTGGAGGACTTCAATCTACTCTCTTCTACATCCTGCAAGATGGAGATGGCCAGAAGCGTAGTCTTCGACAGGACTAGCTATCCCCCTTTTATTCTGGTATTCTGCAGTTCAGTCCACTGATATGCCCTTTACACATATACCCATGCATATGTAGTGTAGCTCCTTGCTTGCGAGTACTTTGGATGAGTACTCACGGTTGCTTTTCTCCCTCTTTTCCCCTTCTATACCTGATTGTCGCAACCAGATGCTGGAGTCCAGGAGCTAGAGATCCCGAGGATGATTCTACATGGAGTTCGGCTTCGAGGAGTAGTTAGGAGGTCCCAAGCAGGAGGCCTTGCCTTTTCGATCGTTGCTACTTTTGTGCTAGCCTTCTTAAGGCAAACTTGTTTAACTTATGTCTGTACTAAGATATTGTTGCTTCCGCTGACTCGTCTGTGATCGAGCACTTGTATTCGAGCCCTCGAGGCCCCTGGCTTGTATTATGATGCTTGTATGACTTATTTATGTTTTAGAGTTGTGTTGTGATATCTTCCCGTGAGTCCCTGATCTTGATCGTACACATTTGCGTGCATGATTAGTGTACGGTCAAATAGGGGGCGTCACAAGTTGAGAACTGGGTTAGCAAGCCTTTCAGATTATGAAGTTAGACTGGGTCAACGGAGGACAATCAGGGTGTTGTCCGCGTATTGAAGCACGGGGCAAGGAAGGGCTTGGTCGTGTTGGGGAACGTAGTATTTCAAAAATTTACCTACGATCACGCAAGATCTATCTAGGAGAATCATAGCAACGAGTGGGGAGAGTGTGTCCACGTACCCTCGTAGACCGAAAGCGGAAGCGTTTATCAACGCGGTTGATGTTGAAGGAAATATGCCCTAGAGGCAATAATAAAGTTATTATTTATTTCCTTATATCATGATAAATGTTTATTATTCATGCTAGAATTGTATTAACCGGAAACTTGATACATGTGTGAATACATAAACAAACAGAGTGTCACTAGTATGCCTCTACTTGACTAGCCCGTTAATCAAAGATGGTTATGTTTCCTAGCCATAGACATGAGTTGTCATTTGACTAACGGGATCATATCATTAGGAGAATGATGTGATTGACTTGACCCATTCCGTTAGCTTAGCACACGATCGTTTAGTATGTTGCTATTGCTTTCTTCATGACTTATACATGTTCCTATGACTATGAGATTATGCAACTCCCGTTTACCGGAGGAACACTTTGTGTGCTACCAAACGTCACAACGTAACTGGGTGATTATAAAGGTGCTCTACAGGTGTCTCCAAAGGTACTTGTTGGGTTGGCGTATTTCGAGATTAGGATTTGTCACTCCGATTGTCGGAGAGGTATCTCTAGGCCCACTCAGTAATATACATCACTATAAGCCTTGCAAGCATTGTAACTAATGAGTTAGTTGCGGGATGATGTATTACGGAATGAGTAAAGAGACTTGCCGGTAACGAGATTGAACTAGGTATCGAGATACCGACGATCGAATCTCGGGCAAGTAACATACCGATGACAAAGGGAACAACGTATGTTGTTATGCGGTCTGACCGATTAAGATCTTCGTAGAATATGTGGGAACCAATATGAGCATCCAGGTTCCGCTATTGGTTATTGACCGGAGAGGTGTCTCGGTCATGTCTACATAGTTCTCGAACCCGTAGGGTCCGCACGCTTAACGTTACGATGACAGTTATATTATGAGTTTATATGTTTTGATGTACCGAAGGTTGTTCGGAGTCCCGGATGTGATCACGGACATGACGAGGAGTCTCGAAATGGTCGAGACATAAAGATTGATATATTGGAAGCCTATGTTTGGATATCAGAAGTGTTCCGGGTGAAATCGGGATTTTTTCGGAGTACCGGGAGGTTACCGGAACCCCGCGGTAACTTAATGGGCCTTAGTGGGCCTAGGTGGAAGAGAGGAGAGGAGGCCAGGGCAGGGCCGCACGCCCCTCCCCCCCAGTCCGAATAGGACAAGGAGAGGGGGGCGGCGCCCCCCTTTCCTTCCTCCCCTCCACCTCTTTCCCCTCTCTCTCCTAGTCCAACATGGAAAAGGGGGGGAGTCCTACTCTCGGTAGGAGTAGGACTCCTCCTGGCGCGCCTCTCCCCTTGGCCGGCCGAACCCCCCTTGCTCCTTTATATACGGGGGTAGGGGGCACCTCTAGACAGACAATTGATCATTGATCTCTTAGCCGTGTGTGGTGCCTCCTCCACCATATTACACCTCGATAATATCGTAGCGGTGCTTAGGCGAAGCCCTGCGTCGGTAGAACATCAACATTGTCACCATGCCGTCGTGCTGACGAAACTCTCCCTCAACACTCGGCTGGATCGGAGTTCGAGGGACGTCATCGAGCTGAACGTGTGCTGAACTGGGAGGTGCCGTGCATTCGGTACTTGATCGGTCGGATCATGAAGACGTACGACTACATCAACCGCGTTGTGTTAACGCTTCCACTTTCGGTCTACGAGGGTACGTGGACAATACTCTCCCCTCTCATTGCTATGCATCACCATGATCTTGCGTGTGCGTAGATTTTTTTTTGAAATTACTACGTTCCCCAACAGTGGCATCCGAGCCTGGTTTTATGCGTTGATGTTATATGCACGAGTAGAACACAAGTGAGTTGTGGGCGATATAAGTCATACTGCTTACCAGCATGTCATATTTTGGTTCAGCGGTATTGTGAGATGAAGCGGCCCGGACCGACATTACGCGTACGCTTACGCGAGACTGGTTTCACCGTTGCGAGCACTCGTTGCTTAAAGGTGACTGGCGGGTGTCTGTCTCTCTCACTTTAGTTGAACCGAGTGTGGCTACGCCCGGTCCTTGCGAAGGTTAAAACAACACCAACTTGAAAAACTATCGTTGTGGTTTTGATGCGTAGGTAAGAACGGTTCTTGCTAAGCCCGTAGCAGCCACGTAAAACTTGCAACAACAAAGTAGAGGACGTCTAACTTGTTTTTGCAGGGCATGTTGTGATGTGATATGGTCAAGACATGATGCTATATTTTATTGTATGAGATGATCATGTTTTGTAACCGAGTTATCGGCAACTGGCAGGAGCCATATGGTTGTCGCTTTATTGTATGCAATGCAATCGCCATGTAATTGTTTTACTTTATCACTAAGCGGTAGCAATAGTCGTAAAAGCAATAGTTGGCGAGACGACAACGATGCTACGATGGAGATCAAGGTGTCGCGCCGGTGACGATGGTGATCATGACGGTGCTTCGGAGATGGAGATCACAAGCACAAGATGAGGATGGCCATATCATATCACTTATATTGATTGCATGTGATGTTTATCTTTTATGCATCTTATCTTGCTTTGATTGACGGTAGCATTATAAGATGATCTCTCACTAAAATTTCAAGATAAAAGTGTTCTCCCTGAGTATGCACCGTTGCCAAAGTTCGTCGTGCCCAGACACCACGTGATGATCGGGTGTGATAAGCTCTACGTCCATCTACAACGGGTGCAAGCCAGTTTTGCACACGCAGAATACTCAGGTTAAACTTGATGAGCCTAGCATATGCAGATATGGCCTCGGAACACTGAGACCTAAAGGTCGAGCGTGAATCATATAGTAGATATGATCAACATAGTGATGTTTACCATTGAAAACTACTCCATTTCACGTGATGATCGGTTATGGTTTAGTTGATTTGGATCACGTGATCACTTAGAGGATTAGAGGGATGTCTATCTAAGTGGGAGTTCTTAAGTAATATGATTAATTGAACTTAAATTTATCATGAACTTGGTCCTGATAGTATTTTGCAAATTATGTTGTAGATCAATAGCTCGCGTTGTTGCTTCCCTATGTTTATTTTGATATGTTCCTAGAGAAAAATTATGTTGAAAGATGTTAGTAGCAATGATGCGGATTGGATCCGTGATCTGAGGATTATCCTCATTGCTGCACAGAAGAATTATGTCCTTAATGCACCGCTAGGTGACAGACCTATTGCAGGAGCAGATGCAGACGTTATGAATGTTTGACTAGCTCAATATGATGACTCTTGACAGTTTAGTGCACCATGCTTAACGGCTTAGAATCGGGACTTCAAAGACGTTTTGAACGTCATGGACCATATGAGATGTTCCAAGAGTTGAAGTTAATATTTCAAGCAAATACCCGAGTTGAGAGATATGAAGTCTCCAACAAGTTCTATAGCTAAAAGATGGAGGAGAATAGCTCAAGCAGTGAGCATGTGCTCAGACTGTCTGGGTACTACAATCGCTTGAATCAAGTGGGAGTTAATCTTCCGGATAAAATAGTGATTAACAGAATTCTCTAGTCACCATCACCAAGTTAGTAGAACTTCGTGATGAAATATAGTATGCAAGGGATGACAAAAGTAATTCCCGAGTTTTTCATGATGATGAAATCGATGAAGGTAGAAATCAAGAAAAAGCATCAAGTGTTGATGGTTAACAAGACCACTAGTTTCAAGAAAAGGGCAAAGGGATAGAAGGGGAACTTCAAGAAGAACGGCAAGCAAGTTGCTGCTCAAGTGAAGAAACCTAAGTCTGGTCCTAAGCCTGAGACTAAGTGCTTCTACTGCAAAGGGACTGGTCACTGGAAGCGGAACTACCCCAAGTATTTGGTGGATAAGAAGGATGGCAAAGTGAACAAAGGTATATTGGATATACATGTTATTGATGTGTACTTTACTAGTGTTTATAGCAACCCCTCAGCATTTGATACTGGTTCAGTTGCTAAGAGTAGTAACTCGAAACGGGAGCTGCAGAATAAACAGAGACTAGTAAAAGGCGAGGTGTGTTGGAAGTAGTTCCAAGATTGATATGATCATCATCGCACACTCCCTATACTTTCGGGATTAGTGTTGAAACTAAATAAGTGTTATTTGGTGTTTGCGTTGAGCATGAATATGATTTGATCATATTTGTTGCAATACGTTTATTCATTTAAATTAGAGAATAATTGTTGTTCTGTTTACATGAATAAAACCTTCTATGGTCATACACCCAATAAAATGGTTTGTTGGATCTCGATCGTAGTGATAAACATATTCATAATAATGAAGCCAAAAGATGCAAAGTTAATAATGATAGTGCAACTTATTTGTGGCACTGCCGTTTAGGTCATATTGGTGTAAAGCGCATGAAGAAACTCCATACTGATGGGATTTTGGAATCACTTGATGCTTGCGAACCATGCCTCATGGGCAAGATGACTAAAACGCCGTTCTCCGGAACTATGGAGAGAGCAATAGATTTGTTGGAAATCATACATACAGATGTATGTGGTCCGATGAATATTGAGGCTCGTAGCAGGTATCATTATTTTCTGACCTTCATAGATGATTTGAGCAGATATGGGTATATCTACTTAATGAAACAGAAGTCTGAAACATTTGAAAAGTTCATATAATTTCAGAGTGAAGTGGAAAATCATCGTAACAAGAAAATAAAGTTTCTACGATCTGATCGTGGAGAAGAGTATTTGAGTTACGAGTTTGGCCTTCAGTTAAAACAATGTGAAATAGTTTCACTACTCACGCCACCTGGAACACCACAGTGTAATGGTGTGTTCGAACATCGTAACCGTACTTTATTAGATATGGTGCAATATATGATGTCTCTTACCGATCTACCACTATCGTTTTGGGGTTATGCATTAGAGACAGCTGCATTCACGTTAAATAGGGTACCATCTAAATCCGTTGAGACGACATCTTATGAAATGTGGTTTGGCAAGAAACCAAAGTTGTCGTTTCTTAAAGTTTGGGGTTGCGATGCTTATGTGAAAAAGTTTCATCCTGATAAGCTCAAACCCAAATCGGAGAAATGTGTCTTCATAGGATACCCAAAGGAGACAGTTGGGTACACCTTCTATCACAGATCCGAAGGCAAGACATTCATTTCTAAGAATGGATCCTTTCTAGAGAAGGAGTTTCTCTCGAAAGAAGTGAGTGGGAGGAAAGTAGAACTTGATGAGGTAATTGTACCTGCTCCCTTATTGGAAAGTAGTTCATCGCAGAAACCAGTTTCTGTGACGCCTATACCAATTAGTGAGGAAGTTAATGATGATGATCATGGAACTTCAGATCAAGTTATTACTGAACCTCGTAGGTCAACCAGAGTAAGATCCGCACCAAAGTGGTACGGTAATCTTGTTCTGGAGGTTATGTTACTAGACCATGACAAACCTACGAACTATGAAGAAGCAATGGTGAGCCCAGATTCCGCAAAATGGCTTGAGGCCATGAAATCCGAGATGGGATCCATGTATGAGAACAAAGTATGGACTTTGGTTGACTTGCCCGATGATCGGCAAGCTATTGAAAATAAATGGATCTTCAAGAAGAAGACTGACGCTGACAGTAATGTTACTATCTACAAAGCTAGAATTGTCGCAAAAGGTTTTTGATAAGTTCAAGGTGTTGACTACGATGAGAGTTTCTCACTCGTATCTATGCTTAAGTCTGTCCGAATCATGTTAGCAATTGCTGCATTTTATGAAATCTGGCAAATGGATAAACAAAACTGCATTCCTTAATGGATTTATTAAAGAAGAGTTGTATATGATGCAACCATAAGGTTTTGTCAATCCTAAAGGTGCTAACAAAATATGCAAGCTCTAGCGATCCATCTATGGACTGGTGCAAGCATCTCGGAGTTGGAATATACGCTTTGATAAGTTGATCAAAACATATAGTTTTATACAGACTTGCGGTGAAGCCTGTATTTACAAGAAAGTGAGTGGGAGCACTACAGCATTTCTGATAAGTATATGTGAATGACATATTGTTGATCGAAAATAATGTAGAATTATTCTGCAAAGCATAAAGGAGTATTTGAAAGGAGTTTTTCAAAGAAAGGACATCGGTGAAGCTGCTTACATATTGAGCATCAAGATCTATAGAGATAGATCAAGACGCTTGATAACTTTTTTCAATGAGTAGATACCTTAACAAGATTTTGAAGTGGTTCAAAATGGAACAGTCAAAGAAAGAGTTTCTTGCTTGTGTTACAAGGTGTGAAATTGAGTAGGACTCAAAGCCCGACCACGGCAGAAGATAGAAAAAGAATGAAAGTCATTCCCTATGCCTCGGCCATAGGTTCTATAAAGTATGCCATGCTGTGTACCAGATCTATTGTATACCCTAGACTGATTTTAGCAAGGGAGTACAATAGTGATCTAGGAGTAGATCACTGGACAGCGGTCAAAATTATCCTTAGGAATAAGGATATGTTTCTCGATTATGGATGTGACAAAAGGTTCGTCGTAATGGGTTACGTCGATGCAAGTTTTGACACTAATCTAGATGACTCTAAGTCTCGGTCTAGATACATATTGAAAGTGGGAGCAGTTAGCTAGAGTAGCTCCGTGCAGAGCATTGTAGACATAGAAATTGGCAAAATACTTACGGATCTGAATGTGACAGACCCGTTGACTAAAATTATCTCACAAGCAAAACATGATCACACCTTAGTACTCTTTGGGTGTTAATCACATAGCGATGTGAACTAGATTACTGACTCTAGTAAACCCTTTAGGTGTTGGTCACATGACGATGTGAACTATGGGTGTTAATCACATGGTGATGTGAACTATTGATGTTAAATCACATGGCGATGTGAACTAGATTATTGACTCTAGTGCAAGTGGGAGACTGAAGGAAATATGCCCTAGAGGCAATAATAAAGTTATTATTTATTTCCTTATATCATGATAAATGTTTATTATTCATGCGAGAATTGTATTAACCGGAAACTTGATACATGTGTGAATACATAAACAAACAGAGTGTCATTAGTATGCCTCTACTTGACTAGCTCGTTAATCAAAGATGGTTATGTTTCCTAGCCATAGACATGAGTTGTCATTTGACTAATGGGATCATATCATTAGGAGAATGATGTGATTGACTTGACCCATTCCGTTAGCTTAGCACACAATCGTTTAGTATGTTGCTATTGCTTTCTTCATGACTTATACATGTTCCTATGACTATGAGATTATGCAACTCCCGTTTACCGGAGGAACACTTTGTGTGCTACCAAACGTCACAACGTAACTGGGTGATTATAAAGGTGCTCTACAGGTGTCTCCAAAGGTACTTGTTGGGTTGGCGTATTTCGAGATTAGGATTTATCACTCCGATTGTCGGAGAGGTATCTCTAGGCCCACTCAGTAATACACATCACTATAAGCCTTGCAAGCATTGTAACTAATGAGTTAGTTGCGGGATGATGTATTACGGAACGAGTAAAGAGACTTGCCGATAACGAGATTGAACTAGGTATCGAGATACCGACGATCGAATCTCGGGCAAGTAACATACCGATGACAAAGGGAACAACGTATCTTGTTATGCGGTCTGACCGATAAAGATCTTTGTAGAATATGTGGGAACCAATATGAGCATCCAGGTTCCGCTATTGGTTATTGACCGGAGAGGTGTCTCGGTCATGTCTACATAGTTCTCGAACCCGTAGGGTCCGCACGCTTAACGTTACGATGACAGTTATATTATGAGTTTATATGTTTTGATGTACCGAAGGTTCTTCGGAGTCCCGGATGTGATCACGGACATGACGAGGAGTCTCGAAATGGTCGAGACATAAAGATTGATATATTGGAAGCCTATGTTGGGATATCGGAAGTGTTCCGGGTGAAATCAGGATTTTTTCGGAGTACCGGGAGGTTACCGGAACCCCACGGTAACTTAATGGGCCTTAGTGGGCCTAGGTGGAAGAGAGGAGAGGAGGCCAGGGCAGGGCCGCATGCCCCCCAGTCCGAATAGGACAAGAAGAGGGGGGCGGCGCCCCCCCTTTCCTTCCTCCCCTCCACCTCTTTCCCCTCTCTCTCCTAGTCCAACATGGAAAAGAGGGGGAGTCCTACTCTCGGTAGGAGTAGGACTCCTCCTGGCGCGCCTCTCCCCTTGGCCGGCCGAACCCCTCCCCCCTTGCTCCTTTATATACGGGGGCAGGGGGAACCTCTAGACAGACAATTGATCATTGATCTCTTAGCCGTGTGCGGTGCCCCCTCCACCATATTACACCTCGATAATATCGTAGCGGTGCTTAGGCGAAGCCCTGCGTCGGTAGAACATCAACATTGTCACACGCCGTCGCGCTGACGAAATTCTCCCTCAACACTCGGCTGGATCGGAGTTCGAGGGACGTCATCGAGCTGAACGTGTGCTGAACTCGGAGGTGCCGTGCGTTCGGTAATTGATCGGTCGGATCGTGAAGACGTACGACTACATCAACCACGTTGTGTTAACGCTTCCTCTTTCGGTCTACGAGGGTACGTGGACAACACTCTCCCCTCTCATTGGTATGCATCACCATGATCTTGCGTGTGCGTAGAATTTTTTTGAAATTACTACGTTCCCCAACAGATGTAGTCGTACGTCTTCACGATCCGACCGATCCTAGCACCGAACATACGGCACCTCCGTGTTCAGCACACGTTCAGCTCGATGACGTCCCTCGTACTCTTGATCCAGTTGAGGCCGAGGGAGAGTTCCGTCAGCGCGACGGCTTGGCAACGGTGATGATGAAGTTACCGGCGCAGGGCTTCGCCTAAACACTGATACGTCCATTTTGCACATGCTTTTATATCGATATTTATTGCATTATGGGCTGTTATTACACGTTATGTCACAATACTTATGCCTATTCTCTCTTATTTTACAAGGTTTACATGAAGAGGGAGAATGCCGACAGCTGGAATTCTGGGCTGGAAAAGGAGCAAATATTAGAGACCTATTCTGCACAGCTCCAAAAGTCCTGAAACTTCACGGAGGCATGTTTTGGAATTAATAAAAAATACTGGAGAAAGAATCAACCAGAGGGGGCCCACACCCTGGCCACGAGGGTGGAGGGCGCGCCCCCTACCTCGTGGACCCCCTGGCAGGCCTCCGGTGCCCATCTTCTGCTATATGAAGTCTTTCACCCTGGAAAAAATCATAGGCAAGCTTTCGGGACGAAACACCGCTGCCACGAGGCGGAACCTTGGCGGAACCAATCTAGGGCTCCGGCGGAGCTGTTCTGCCGGGGAAACATCCCTCCGGGAGGGGGAAATCATCACCAACAATCCTCTCATCGGGAGGGTGTCAATCTCCATCAACATCTTCACCAGCACCATCTCCTCTAAAATCCTAGTTCATCTCTTGTATCCAATCTTTGTCCCAAAACCTCAGATTGGTACCTGTGGGTTGCTAGTAGTGTTGATTACTCCTTGTAGTTGATGCTAGTTGGTTTATTTGGTGGAAGATCATATGTTCAGATCCTTTATGCACATTAATACCCCTCTGATTATGAACATGAATATGATTTGTGAGTAGTTACGTTTTTTCCTGAGGACATGGGAGAAGTCTTGCTATAAGTAGTCATGTGAATTTGGTATTCGTTCGATATTTTGATGAGATGTATGTTGTCTTTCCTCTAGTGGTGTTATGTGAACGTCGGTTACATGACACTTCACCATTGTTTGGGCCTAGAGGAAGGCATTGGGAAGTAATAAGTAGATGATGGGTTGCTAGAGTGACAGAAGGTTAAACCCTTGTTTATGAGTTGCTTCGTAAGGGGCTGATTTGGATCCGTATGTTTCATGCTATGGTTAGGTTTACCTTAATACTTCTTTTGTAGTTGCGGATGCTTGCAATAGGGGTTACTCATAAGTGGGATGCTTGTCCAAGGAAGGGCAGCACCCAAGCACCGGTCCACCCACATACCAAATTATCAAAGTAACGAACGCGAATCATATGAGCGTGATGAAAACTAGCTTGACGATAATTCCCATGTGTCCTCGGGAGCGTTTTCCTTCATATAAGAGTTTGTCCAGGCTTGTCCTTTGCTACAGAAAGGATTGGGCCATCTTGCTGCACCTTATTTACTTTCATTACTTGTTACCCGTTACAAATTACCTTATCACAAAACTATCTGTTACCTATAATTTCAGTGCTTGCAGAGAATACCTTACTGAAAACCGCTTGTCATTTCCTTCTGCTCCTCGTTGGGTTCGACACTCTTACTTATCGAAAGGACTACGATAGATCCCCTACACTTGTGGGTCATCAAGACTCTTTTCTGGCGCCGTTGCTGGGGAGTGAAGCACCTTTGGTAGGTGGAATTTGGTAAGGAAAAATTTATATAGTATGCTGAAATTTACTGTCACTTGTTACTATGGAACATAATCCTTTGAGGGGCTTGTTCGGGGTATCTTCACCCCGACCAGTAGAGCAAAGAGTTGCTCCTCAACCTACTGAACCTCTGAAAATGTTTACTTTGAAACTCTGTGACGCCCGGATAATTAAGCTACAGTAATCCATGTTTGATCCAAGTCTTAGATCAAACTCAAATTCAAATTAAAGTCCAAAACTCAAATTTGTCAAACATGCAAAATAAAATGTTCAAAGTGTGGGAAATATTCCATAACTAATTATGGTGGTGAACCAACATTTTTATAAAGTGGTTTAATGCACAAGATTAATTAAACAGTGGCTTTAACAATAAATAAAATGCCTTCTCTAAATTATAAAATAGCAAACTATTTTATTTGGGAGTAGAACCTTTCGTGGCAGAGAGTTAAACTAAAACATTAATTTAGGTGTTGGCCTCCTAGATTTTTAAACCAGGATAATGTGAAAATTAAAATAATATAAATAAAACAGAAAAAATAAAAGCAGGATAAAAGAAAAAGAAGAAAACAACAGGACTCCCCTCCCTCACTGGGCCTTGGCCCAGCTGGACCACTAGCCAGCCCAACCCCTGGCCTATAACCCCACTAACCCCCGAAACCCTAAATCCCCACCTCCACTACCCCCACTCCCCATGATCCCCTCCTTCCTCTCATTCCCCTCCTAAACCAGATCGAGATCGGGCGGACTGCTCGGACCCCATCGTCACCGCCCGACCCTGCCGTCGCTCCTAGCCCCCCTCGTCGGACCGCCGCGGTCCTCCTCGCGGCCTGTCCCCTCTCCCTCGTGGCCCGACGCCTGCTTGACGCCGTGGACGTCGTCGCAACCTCGCACCGTCGCTGGATCTCGCCGGACCCCGTCCCTGTCGTCCTCCCCAACGGCTCCAACGAGCCCACTGCCACCCCCTACAGCTCCGCTGTGAGCCCCTCGCCGATTCCCTCCTTGTCTCTGTCGTCGAACGTGGCCGCCGCTCCCCGTTGCGGATGCTGCCCGGCCCGTGCTCCCGTGCATCCCCGTGCCGTCCCACGATCGCCGCGCCCTGGTCCGCCATGGCCGCGCCGCCCCGCCCTTGCTCGCCGCCCGCGTCGTGCGTGGCCGCCGGACCGCGCGTCCCTGGCCACGCTGACCGCCTCGACCGGCCGCGCCCTCCTGGCCCCTCAAGCGGCCTTGCCGCGCTCCGCCTGCCGCAGCCCATCGCGGCCTCGCCCTCCGTCGCCAGTGTCGCGCCGCCGCTCACCGCGCCGAGACCGCCCTGGCCGCCCCCCTCGCGCGCCGCCTCGCCGGCGCTGCAGCTGCGATGCCGTGCCCGGCGCCCGCGCCCGGTAGCAACCCCCGCCCGGTTGGCTCCTTGGGCCAATGACAGCCGGCCCCCACGTCCTGGAAAAGAAAAAACAAAAAAAGATTTAAAAATAATAATAATAGAAAATAGTTAATTAACTTAATTAACTTAATTAATCTTGCTTAGTTAGCTAATTAAGTTTAATTAACCTGCTAATTAAACTAGGTTAAAATGGTAGTTAGATAAATGTGTGTATGACAGGGGGACCCCACCCCCTGTTGACCAGTCAAACATTGACTGGTCAACTGGGACCCCCTGGCCCACCTGCCAGCCTCTGGTACACTCCTGTGTACGCAGAGCTGGGTACCCATAGCATTTTAAATCTTTATTCTCGAATTAAAATTAATTTTAGAATAGTATTAAAAATTTGAAAAATCATATAAATTAATCTGTAACTCAGATGAAAAAGTTTTATACATGAAAGTTGCTCAGAACGACAAGAGGAATCGGAATACGCTCTCCGTTCATCTGTCACATGCCCCTAGCATAGAGAACATCGAACTTTTCCCCTCCGGTTCGTCTGTCCAAAAATGCCTAACTCCGGGAAAACTTTCCGGATGTTACCCCCCTTCGCCGGTATCGTGTATCACCGCGTTAGAACACCCCTAGCGCTGCTTATTGTCATGTCATGCATTTGTGTGCCTTATATTTACTGTTTCTTCCCCTTCTTCTTCTCCGATAGACCCCGAGACCGCTGTTGATGCCCCTATGATCGACTACATCGACGACGACCCTTCTTCCCTTTTAGTGGAGCTTCCAGGCAAGCCCCCCCTTTGATCATCCCGATATCACCCATTCCATTCTCCCATGCTTGCATTAGATTTTGCTACTGTTATTGATTGCTCCTATTCTGATGCATAGCCTGCTTTTGTATCTGCTATTTTTACCTACCTGCTTATCCTAAACTGCTTAGTATAGGTTGGTTAGTGATCCATCAGTGACCCCTCCTTGTCCTTGTTGCCCCTGCTTCATCATAGACTACTCGTTCAACGTGATCGACGACCAGAGCCCGACACCTCACATCACATCATGCCCCTTTTGTTGCTCGACTTTGCAGAGCTACTATCAAGTGCCGAGGGTGATCCCTCATAACGCACTCCTGATGATAATTCTGTAGTGTAGCTATTCGGTCGTGGTCATCGAGGGTGATTTCCTCTTTCACCATTCCCGATACGGCTCTGTCGTTCAACACCTCAAGTGTGAACCTCGAGGGTGGTCCCTCTTACGTTCACCTTGATGATTACATTGAGTGGAATCCATCGGGGGTGATTCCTCGGGGTTTCCCCTTGATGTCTGGAGACACGGTTACCTTGACTTTACTTGAGACCCTTGGGAAAGTCGGGCGGGCCCGGAGAGCACCCGCAAGATGGTTACGAGGCACGACCGGGCCGGCAGGCCGCCCCCGAGTGGGCTGGGCCAGCCCTTGCTGTATTTCCTCAAGACGGGGCGACGGGGTCACATTATCGTGAGTCTCTGCTCGTCTCCGCAAGCTAATAATACACTATCGTTTGTTTATTGTTCTGAGTTGGCCTTTGGCCTTTACGCACTAACCACCACGCGAGAATAGTTATGGGCCTCGACGACGTAGTATCAGCCGAAGCTTTGTCAGACATCCAGTTCAGCATTGCGGCACGATCGGATCGTGCTGGCCATCCGAGGCGGTGCTGGTATTCGCCCTGCGCGCAACGACCCGGAGTGCAACGGGCGATGGGCCCAGACCCCGGAGTGCTTAGGATGTAGCCCGACGGGGACCTCTCTGCTGAGCCTAGGTAGGGCTACGACGTGTTGATCTTCCGAGGCCGGGCATTGACCCAGAAAAGTGTGTCCGGCCAGAGTAATCAAGTGTGTTGGAAAACGTGGTGCACCCCTGCAGGGAAGATTATCTATTAATAGCCGTGTCCACGGTAATGGACGTTCAGACTTATATCCTGATCTTATACAACTAGAAATGGATACTTGATATGTGATGGATATGTTGGCTCCGGGATTGCTTTCTCGCAGGGAGTCGAGGAAGGATCTCTGGGCCTTATTGTTACAACATGCTTGTTAATTAAACTGCTATTCTATACTCTTCTACATGCTGCAAGATGCTTGGAGCTGCTTGAAGATGCTAGTCTTCAATAGGCTAGGCCTTCCCCCTCTATTTCTAGCATTCTGCAGTTCAGTCCACAGATACAACCCTTCCTTTGATACCAATGCATACTTAGAATAGATCTGATGCTTGCGAGTACTTTGGATGAGTACTCACGGTTGCTTTACTACCCCCTTTCCCCCTTCTTTCTTCTTTTCGGTTGATGCAACCAGTTGGTGGATCCTTGGAGCTAGATGCCACCGCCGACGTGTATTACTACCCGATGGTGCCTACTTCTACATGGAGACCGCCGACGACCAGGAGTAGTTAGGAGGTCCCAGGCAGGAGGCCTTGCCTCTTCTATCGTTGCTTCTTTTGTGCTTGCCTTCTTAAGGCAGTCTTGTCTAACTTATGTTTGTACTCGGATATTGTTGCTTCCGCTGACTCTTGTGTATCGAGCTATGTATTCGAGCCCTCGAGGCCCCTGGCTTGTAATATAAAGCTTGTATTATTTTAATTTGTGTCTAGAGTTGTGTTGTGATATCTTCCCGTGAGTCCCTGATCTTGGTCGTACACATTTGTGTGTATGATTAGTGTACGGTCGAATCGGGGGCGTCACAAATTCCTTCAGGTATGATAGAGAAACTGCTAGCTAATCCTTTTATAGGAGATCGAACATTACATCCCGATTTGCACCTAATCTATGTGGATGAAGTTTGTGGATTATTTAAGCTTGCAGGTATGCCCGAGGATGTTATCAAGAAGAAGATCTTCCCTTTATCTTTGAAGGGAAAGGCATTGACATGATTTAGGCTACGTGATGATATGGGATCATGGAACAACAACCGATTGAAATTGGAATTTCATCAGAAGTTTTATCCTATGCATCTTGTTCATCGTGATCGTAATTATATATATAATTTTTGGCCTCGCAAAGGAGAAATCATCGCTCAAGCTTGGGGGTGGCTTAAGTCAATTTTATATTCATGCCCCAATCATGAGCTCCCAAGATAAATTATTATTCAATTTTTTATGCTCGGCTTTCTCTCAATAATCGCTCCATGCTTGATACTTCTTGTACTGACTCTTTTATGATGAAGACTATTGAATTCAAATGGGATTTATTGGAAAGAATTAAACGCAACTCTGAAGATTGGGACCTCGACGAAGGTAAGGAGTCAGGTATAACACCTAAGTTTGATTGTGTTAAATCTTTTATGGTTACCGATGTTTTTCGTGAATTTAACACTAAACATGGACTTGACTCTGAGATAGTAGCTTCTTTCTATGAATCCTTTGCTACTCATGTTGATCTCCTAAGGAGAAGTAGTTTAAATATAGTCCTCCCATTGAAGTAAAAGTAGTTGCACCTATTAAAGTTTAAGAAAAGACTATCACTTATAATGTTGATCCTGTTGTCCCTACTGCTTATATTGAGAAACCACCCATCCCTGTTAGAACAAAGGATCATGCTAAAGCTTCAAATGTGGTTCGTAAGAGTAATACTAGAACACCTACACCCCCTGAGCAAATTAAAGTTGAACCTAGTATTGCTATGGTTAAAGATCTCTTGGCTGATAATATTGATGGGCATGTTATTTACTTCTGTGATGAAGCTGCTAGAATTGCTAGACCCGATACTAAGGGTAAACATAGACCTGTTGTTGGCATGCCTGTTATTTCTGTTAAAATAGGAGATCATTGCTATCATGGCTTATGGATATGGGTGCTAGTGAAAGTGCAATACCTCATTACTTATACAAAGAAATTATGCACGATATTGCACCTGCTGAGATAGAGGAAATTGATGTTACAATTAAGCTTGCTAATAGATACATTATTTCACCAGTTGGGATTGTTAGAGATGTTGAAGTCTTGTGTGGGAAAGTTAAATATCCTGCTGATTTTCTTGTTCTTGGTTCCCCACAAGATAACTTTTGTCCCATCATATTTGGTAGACCCTTCTTGAATACTGTTAATGCTAGGATAGATTGCAAAAAGGATGTTGTTACTATTGGTTTGGGGGATATGTCTCATGAGTTTAATTTTGCTAAATTTCGTAGACAACCCCATGATAAAGAATTGCCTAGCTAGTAAAGATGAAATTATTGGTCTTGCTTCTATTGCCGTGCCTCCTAATGATCCTTTAGAGCAATATTTGCTAGACCATGAAAATGATATGTTTATGAATGAAAGAAGGGAAATAGATGAAGTATTCTTTAAACAGGGACCTATTTTGAAACACAACTTGCCTATTGAAATCCTAGGGGATCCTCCTCCACCCAAGGGTGATCCCGTGTTTGAGCTTAAACCATTACCTGATACTCTTAAATATGATTATCTTGATGAGAAAAAGATATATCCTGTTATTATTAGTGCTAACCTTTCAGAGCATGAAGAAAAGAAATTATTGAAAACTCTGAAGAAGCACTGTGCTGCTATTGTATATACTCTTGATGATCTTAAGGGAATTAGTCCCACTCTATGCCAGCACAAAATAAAATTGGAGAAAGACGCTAAACCAGTTGTTGATCACCAACGACGGTTAAATCCTAAGATGAAAGAAGTGGTAAGAAAAGAAATACTAAAGCTTCTGGAGGCAGGTATAATTTATCCCGTTGCTGATAGTCAGTGGGTAAGTCCTGTCCATTGTGTCCCTAAGAAGGGAGGTATTACTGTTGTTCCTAATGATAAAGATGAATTGATTCCACAAAGAATTATTACAGGTTATAGAATGGTAATTGATTTCCGCAAATTAAATAAAGCTACTAAAAAGGATCATTACCCTTTACCTTTTATTGATCAAATGCTAGAAAGATTATCTAAACATACACATTTTTGCTTTCTAGATGGTTATTCTGGTTTCTCTCAAATACCTGTGTCAAAAGAGGATCAAGAAAAGACCACTTTTACTTGCCCTTTCGATACCTTTGTTTATAAACGTATGCCTTTTGGTTTATGTAATGCACCTGCTACCTTTCAAAGATGTATGACTGCTATATTCTCTGACTTTTGTGAAAAGATTGTTGAGGTTTTCATGGATGATTTCTCCGTATATGGAACTTCTTTTGATGATTGCTTAAGCAACCTTGATCGAGTTTTGCAGAGATGTGAAGAAACTAATCTTGTCTTGAACTGGGAGAAGTGCCACTTTATGGTTAATGAAGGTATTGTCTTGGGGCATAAAATTTCTGAAAGAGGTATTGAAGTTGATAAAGCTAAAGTTGATGCTATTGAAAAGATGCCGTGTCCCAAGGACATTAAAGGTATAAGAAGTTTCCTTGGTCATGCTGGTTTTTATAGGAGGTTCATTAAGGACTTCTCTAAAATTTCTAGGCCTCTGACTAATCTCTTACAAAAAGATGTTTCTTTTGTCTTTGATGATGATTGTGTAGAAGCATTTGAAATACTTAAGAAAGCCTTGATTTCTGCACCTATTTGTTCAGGCACCTGATTGGAATTTACCCTTTGAAATTATGTGTGATACTAGTGATTATGCTGTAGGTGCTGTTCTAGGACAAAGAGTTGATAAGAAATTAAATGTTATCCAATATGCTAGTAAGACTCTAGACAGTGCCCAGAGAAATTATGCTACTACTGAAAAGGAATTTTTAGCAGTTGTGTTTGCTTGTGATAAGTTCAGACCATATATTGTTGATTCTAAAGTAACTGTTCACACTGATCATGCTGCTATTAAATATCTTATGGAAAAGAAAGATGCTAAACCTAGACTTATTAGATGGGTTCTCCTACTACAAGAATTTTATTTTCATATTATTGATAGAAAGGGAGCCAAGAACCCCGTTGCAGACAACTTGTCTAGGTTAGAGAATGTTCTTGATGACCCACTACCTATTGATGATAGCTTTCCTGATGAAAAATTAGCTGTCATAAATGCTTCTCGTATTGCTCCATGGTATGTTGATTATGCTAATTACATTGTTGCTAAATTTATACCACCTAGTTTCACATACCAGCAAAAGAAAAGTTTTTCTATGATTTAAGACATTACTTCTGGGATGACCCACACCTTTATAAAGAAGGAGTAGATGGTGTTATTAGACGTTGTGTACCTGAGCATGAACAGGAACGGATCCTACGCAAGTGTCACTCCGAGGCCTATGGAGGACACCATGCTGGAGATAGAACTGCGCATAAGGTATTGCAATCCGGTTTTTATTGGCCTACTCTCTTCAAAGATGCCCGTAAGTTTGTCTTGTCTTGTGATGAATGTCAAAAATTGGTAATATTAGTAGATGTCAAGAAATGCCTGTGAACTATTTACTTGTTATTGAACCATTTGATGTTTGGGGCTTTGATTATATAGGATCGTTTCCTTCCTCTAATGGGAATACACATATTTTAGTTGCTGTTGATTATGCTACTAAGTGGGTAGAAGCTATTCCAACTAGTAGTGCTGATCATAACACCTCTATTAAGATGCTTAAAGAAGTTATTTTTCCAAGGTTCGGAGTCCCTAGATATTTAATGACTGATGGTGGTTCACATTTTATTCATGGTGCCTTTCGTAAAATGCTTGCTAAGTACGATGTTAATCATAGAATTGCATCTCCATATCACCCACAGTCCAGTGGTCAAGTTGAATTGAGTAATAGAGAGATCAAGTTAATTTTGCAAAAGACTGTTAATAGATCTAGAAAGAATTGGTCCAAGAAACTTGATGATGCATTGTGGGCCTATAGAACTGCATATAAGAATCCTATGGGTATGTCTCCGTATAAAATGGTTTATGGGAAAGCATGTCACTTACCTCTCGAACTAGAACATAAGGCATATTGGGCCATTAAAGAGCTCAATTATGATTTCAAACTTGCCGGTGAGAAGAGGTTATTTGACATAAGCTCACTTGATGAATGGAGAACCCATGCCTATGAGAATGCCAAACTGTTTAAAGAAAAAGTTAAAAGATGGCATGACAAAAGGATACAAAAGCGTGAGTTTAATGTAGGTGATTATGTGTTGCTATTCAATTCTCGTTTAAGATTTTTTGCATGAAAACTTCTCCCTAAATGGGAAGGTCCTTACGTTATCGAGGAGGTCTATCGTTCCGGTGCCATAAAATCAACAACTTCGAAGGCACAAATCCGAAGGTGGTGAACGGTCAAAGAATCAAACATTATATCTCAGGTAATCCTATAAATGTTGAAACTAATGTTATTGAAACCGTAACCCTGGAGGAATACATAAGGGACACTTTCTAGAACGTTTCAGACTCTGAAAAGGAATAGGTATGTGGTACGGTAAGTAAACCGACTCCAAAACAGTTCTAATAGCATTTTTTCTCCGTTTTGGAATATTTAAGAAAATAGGAAAATAAGAAGTAGTCCGGGAAGGACACGAGGCATTCCCTACTCCCTGGGCGCGCCCCTGCCTCGTGGGCACCTCGTGTGCCCTCCGGACTCTGTTTTCTTGCACGATACTTCTTTTGGTCGGTAAGAATTCATTATATAATCTCCTGAAGCTTTTGACCACCGTACCACGCAAATATCCTTTGTTTTTGTTTCGAGTTGTTTCTGTAGCAGATTTAGAGCAAGATGTCATCTCAGGACTCCGACGGAGAGAGCTATGTCTCACATCTCATTGCTGACCCAAAGACCTATGGGGATCTATCTCCTTGTGGTCGAACTACGGATGATGAGGAGGATGCTCATTCGAGGAGGATCAATGATTCAAGTTCAAAGGAGGAGGATGTTCCTCTACCTCAACCTGGGGATATGCACGTGAAGTTCAAGAAGTCTAGTCTCCCTAAGAGGGCTAAATTGTCTAACAACCGATCTATTCCTTCTCGTTTTCGGCAGAAAAGCAAAGGGGATTTATGTGACAAGATTTGAAGCTAGAATCTGAGGTCGATGATTTGAAGGAGGAAATTGCTCTTCTTAATTACAATATGAAAAAGCTAAAGGCACAGTTATCTTCATCATCACCATCCTCTTCACCTCCGAAGAAGGGGACATAATCACATGGGTATGGGCACTCCCCTTGGGAACTGCCAAGCTTGGGGGAGGTGCCCCGGTATCGTATCACCATCACACTCCTATCTTTACCTTTTTCTTAGTTCGATCCTTTTAGTAATATCTTGATCTAGTAGAATAAAGTTTTAGTATGATCTAGTTTTGAGTTTTGCTTTATGATCCTTCTATGTAATCGAGTCCGTGAACTATATATAATAAAGATTAGTGTTGAGTCAAGGGCTTGATTATCTTTCTATGATCTTGAAGGAATAAAAATAAAAGAAAAGAGAAATAATAAAAAGAAATAGAGAGATCATATTGATCTTATGGAGAGTAATGACTTCACATATAAAGAGTATGATGAATAAAAGTTGTTGAGAGTTGACAAACATTGTTTTGGTCATCGTTGCAATTAATAGGAAGTAATAAAGAAAGAGAGGTTTTCACATATAAATACACTATCTTGGACATCTTTTATGATTGTGAGCACTCATTAAAATATGACATGCTAAAAAGTTGATGTTGGACAAGGAAGACAACGTAATGGGTTATGTTTTCTTATATCTGAAATAAAGTATATTGTCATGGATCATCCAACATGTTGAGCTTGCCTTTCCCCCTCATGCTAGCCAAATTCTTTGCACCAAGTAGAGATACTACTTGTGCTTCCGAATATCCTTAAACCCGGTTTTGCCATGAGAGTTCACCATACCTACCTATGGATTGAGTAAGATCCTTCAAGTAAGTTGTCATTGTTGTATGCAATAAAAATTGCTCTCTAAATATGTATGATTTATTACTGTGGAGAAAATAAGCTTTATACGATCTTGTGGTATGGAAGCAATAAAGGCGACGGACTGCATAATAAAGGTCCATATCACAAGTGGCAATATAAAGTGACGTGCTTTTGCATTAAGATTTCGTGCATCCAACCACAAAAGCACATGACAACCTCTGCTTCCCTCTGCGAAGGGCCTATCTTTTACTTTTGTCTTATACCTTATACAAGAGTCATTGTGATCTTCACCTTTCCTTTTTACATTTTATCCTTTGGCAAGCACTTTGTGTTGGAAAGATCCTGATATATATATATATATATATACATATATATATATATATATCTCCAATTGGATGTAAGTTAGCATGAATTATTATTGTTGACATTACCCTTGAGGTAAAAGGTTGGGAGGCAACACTATAAGCCCCTATCTTTCTCTGTGTTCGATTAAAACTCCATACCCATAAGTATTGCGTGAGTGTTAGCAATTCTGAAAGACTAAATGGTAGTTGAGTATGTGGACTTGCTGAAAAGCTCTATTGACTCTTTCCGATGTTACGATAAATTGCAATTGCTTCAATGACCGTGATCATAGTTTGTTAGTTCTCAATGAAGTTTCTGATTCACACTTTACATTGTGAATGGATTATTACTTGAGCATAAGAAATCATATGACAATATATATATATATATATATGTTGCTGTTATAAGAATGATCATGATGCCCTCATGTCCGTATTTTATTTTTATCGACACCTCTATCTCTAAACATGTGGACATATTTTTCGATATCAGCTTCCGCTTGAGGACAAGCGAGGTCTAAGCTTGGGGGACTTGATACGTCCATTTTGCATCATGCTTTTATATCGATATTTATTGCATTATGGGCTGTTATTACACGTTATGTCACAATACTTATGCCTATTCTCTCTTTCTTTACAAGGTTTACATGAAGAGGGAGAATGCCGGCAACTGGAATTCTGGGCTGGAAAAGGAGCAAATATTAGAGACCTATTCTGCATAGCTCCAAAAGTCCTGAAACTTCACGGAGGCACGTTTTGGAATTAATAAAAAATACTGGAGAAAGAATCAACCAGAAGGGGCCCACACCCTGGCCACGAGGGTGGGGGGCGCGCCCTACCCCCCTGGGCGTGCCCCCCTGCCTCGTGGGCCCCCTGGCAGGCCTTCGGTGCCCATCTTCTGCTATATGAAGTCTTTCACCCTGGAAAAAATCATAAGCAAGCTTTCGGGACGAAACACAGCCGCCACGAGGCGGAACCTTGGCGGAACCAATCTAGGGCTCCGTCGGAGCTGTTCTGCCGGGGAAACATCCCTCCGGGAGGGGGAAATCATCACCAGCGTCATCACCAATGATCCTCTCATCGGGAGGGGGTCAATCTCCATCAACATCTTCACCAGCACCATCTTCTCTAAAACCCTAGTTCATCTCTTGTATCCAATCTTTGTCCCAAAACCTCAGATTGGTACCTGTGGGTTGCTAGTAGTGTTGATTACTCCTTGTAGTTGATGCTAGTTGGTTTATTTGGTGGAAGATCATATGTTCAGAACCTTTATGCATATTAATACCCCTCTGATTATGAACATGAGTATGATTTGTGAGTAGTTACGTTTGTTCCTGAGGACATGGGAGAAGTCTTGCTATAAGTAGTCATGTGAATTTGGTATTCGTTCGATATTTTGATGAGATGTATGTTGTCTCTCCTCTAGTGGTGTTATGTGAACATCGACTACATGACACTTCACCATTGTCTGAACCTAGAGGAAGGCATTGGGAAGTAATAAGTAGATGATGGGTTGCTTCAGAATACCTTACTGAAAACCGCTTGTCATTTCCTTCTGCTCCTCGTTGGGTTCGACACTCTTACTTATCAAAAGGACCACGACAGATCCCCTACACTTGTGGGTCATCAAGCACTACAACGATATGACCGAGGTGTGTAACTGTGGAGGGGGGCACCGCACACGGCTAAGAGAAACTTTGATGTGCTATTGGGGTGCCCCTGGCCACGTATATAAAGGAGGGGAGGGAAGAGGTGGCCGGCCCAAGGGGGGCGCGCCAGGTGTGGGGAATCCTACTAGGACTCCCCAGTCCAAGTAGGATTCCCCTCCTCTTTCCTATTCCTAGTAGGAGAAGGAGGGAAGGAGGAAGAGGGGAGAAGGAAGGAGGAGGGCGCCGCTCCCTCCTAGTCCAATTCGGACCAGCCCATGGGGGGGGGGGGGCGGCCACCCCTTGAGGCCCTTCTCTCCTTTCCCGTATGGCCCATTAAGGCCCACTACTTCCCCCGGCGAATTCCCGTAACTCTCCGGTACTCCAAAAAATACCCGAATCACTCGGAACCTTTGCGATGTCCGAATATAGCCTTCCAATATATCGATCTTTACCTCTCGACCATTTTGAGACTCCTCGTCATGTCCGTGATCTCATCCGGGACTCCAAACAATCTTCGGTCATCAAATCACATAACTCATAATACAAATCATCATCGAACGTTAATCGTGCGGACCCTACGGGTTCGAGAACTATGTAGACATGACCGAGATACATCTCCGGTCAATAACCAATAGCGGAACCTGGATGCTCATATTGGCTCCTACATATTCTACGAAGATCTTTATCGGTCAAACCGCATAATAACATACGTTGTTCCCTTTGTCATCGGTATGTTACTTGCCCGAGATTCGATCGTCGATATCCTCATACCTAGTTCAATCTCGTTGCCCGCAAGTCTCTTTACTCGTTCCGTAATGCATCATCCCGCAACTAACTTATTAGTCACATTGTTTGCAAGGCTTATAGTGATGTGCATTACCGAGAGGGCCCAGAGATACCTCTCCGACAATCGGAGTGACAAATCCTAATCTCGATCTATGCCAACTCAACAAACACCATCGGAGACACCTGTAGAGCATCTTTATAATCACACAGTTACGTTGTGACGTTTGATAGCACACTAAGTGTTCCTCCGGTATTTGGGAGTTACATAATCTCATAGTCACAGGAACATGTATAAGTCATGAAGAAAGCAATAGCAATAAACTAAAGGATCATAGTGCTAAGCTAACGGATGGGTCTTGTCCATCACATGATCCCGTTCATCAAATGATAACACATGTCTATGGTCAGGAAACATAACGATCTTTGATTAACGAGCTAGTCAAGTAGAGGCATACCAGGGACACTCTGTTTTGTCTATGTATTCACACATGTACTAAGTTTCAGGTTAATACAATTCTAGCATGAATAATAAACATTTATAATGATATAAGGAAATATAAATAACAACTTTATTATTACCTCTAGGGCATATTTCCTTCAGGTCGATAGGGTGAGCTAGCGCGCCGGAGTCTGAGGCCTGAATTATTAGACGTGAACATCGGTAACCAAAATGAAAAGATGCACCATCGCTCATGGAAGGGGCATGCTGTACGCATGCCTGCATTCTGTTCGTGACGTAGAGGGAGTGATAACAATACTACTGGACCAAATTCAGAGAAAAAAGTAGTTGAACAGACATTAGAGACTGATGTATTTACTGGACCAAACTACTCGTGCTGACAGTGCATGCAAGCATGATATGATAGTAATAACAATAGTACTCTAAAAGTCTGCAAGACTATAGCTACTCCGAGTCTTTGATAGGTACACCTCAGAACAACATTAAACATTGTTGTCACCTTCATGCCTAAGGGTAGTTTCAAGTCAGCTCCCTATAGGGAACCAATTTACATACACGTGGATATGAAATAGAAGAAAACAAAAAGACGCAACAAGCACTGCTCAACTAGTTATCAGTTTGTTGGAGATGAGAATCTCGGCGGCCGCCCCGGGCCTCCGATGGCCTGGTTTCCTATACGTGCGTAAGCCATGTAGCAGATCCATAGATTCTCAAAAAAAGGAAAATGATTTTACAGATCGATTACTTCTCGTCCGTCGTGGGATCGTATGGAAAAGATTGATTACTTCCGTGCTTGCCGCACGCGCACGGTGCAGTCTTCTCAGCTTCTATTCCTTCTCTTCCCGAATAGGCAATAAATCAGCCATGCCAAGGTCGACGGCCACCCGCCCGCGTCGTCTAATCGTGATTTTCTGCCGTTGAACACGATAAGGTATTCCGATTTTTCAGATTCCCATTAACCTCCTCTTCAACACAAATACCCTAGTTTTATTGTATTGCCATATCTTTCATTCGTCTGTGAAAATCATCCTCTTACATATCTCTTTCTCACACTTCGAATTCTTGTGTTGATTGGGATTAGAAAAGAGGAAATCAGATGTTTGTTCGTGACTAGTAAGCAGCAACAAATTCTTGCAATTTCTAATTTTCTAGCCACCCAGGTACCTTGTTCCCTACAGTTCTTAGCATTTTTATTTATTTAGAAGTCTTCTTAATTTCTTGTTTTATACTTTGTGTGCTAATAGCAAGATTGCTAGTATCCATCTAGTAAGGACAAAAACATGTATTGTGTTGATTGTGTCCCTGAAAGGAGCTATTGATATTTTTTAGAACATAAATGAGTACTTCTACTACTCGGGATTTCAAAGGAATTAGCTTTAGTTACGGTAAGAACAACCTATCGAACAAATATAGGTGAGAATATATTGAGTAATCAGAAAGTGCTACTAATTAACCTAATAACAATAATACAAAAAAAAGGTGTCGATTGACAACTTTTACTGTTAATATTTATGCCACTGATTTTTTTGATAATTGAGATGACAAGGCAACATAAGTTAGTGTTCTGAGTATTTCTTTGCAATCAAAATATGAAAAAGAATTACTCAAAATTTTATGTGGTTTTAGGGCCCCTTTATGTTGTCTTGCCCAGGGCCCCTGAAATCTCAGGACCGGCCCTGCATGCAACACATCGACTTTATTCTAACTATTGTGATGTCTTCTCATTTTTATTTTCCCTTTTCGTAGTGGTAGACAATATTGAAATATTCTTCTAAAGCCGCAATTGACACCTATGAAGGAATAGCTATCACACCTCTTTTGAATAAAAACAAACCTTGTACTCCATAGTGGACACACAATGCATAATCAAAGTGACCTAGTTTGTATGGAACCTAAGATTGAGCGTCATTTGCTTCGAAATCTCATTCAACATGATCATAAGCTTTGTACATGTCTAGTTTTACCGCACACACGACTTCTGTCTTATCTCTTTTATTCTTTATTTTGTGAAAGCATTAATTTTACTAGGACATTGCGAGTAATCAATCTACATGGGACAAAAACATTTTATGCTAGCCCAATCAGTTAAGTAAAAATAAATCTAATACAAACAATAAACATTTTTATACCACTCTATAAAAAACATTGCAAAGACTTATAAGGAGATATTGAGTTACCTGCTCTAAAGAATTAGCCTTAAGGATCATCACAGTTATTGTGTCCTTCCACCCGAACGAGATATTGCAAGTCATTATACTTGCGCCATAAAACATGCACCGAGAATTCCAAGTCGCATGGGTTGCCGAGTCTTTTTTTCGAGCAAAGTCCACATTGCAACCCCAACTAACCAATCGGTTTGAATTACAACACTCATCTTTGAAACCAGTCGAAATGCACCCTCACCTTACCAAAAGGTTCGAAAAACCACCCGAGTCTCAGTTTTGACCAAATCAACCGGTTCAGACCGAAGTCGATGCTGCCTGGGCATGCCAACTAGGGGTTGAATTGGTATTTTCCTTATAATTTTAATTGGTTTGGCAAAAACAAATGAAATTACCCATAATGATCATCATATCAGTTTACATTTTTGAGATTTTTCAAACTTCTTTCTAAACACTTTTTTTGGTTCAAAAATTTGGACAAAAACTGATTGAAAATGAAAACTCCATAAATCTCTACTCCAAACTTGATGACAATTTTCTAGATTACAAGAAAAAATATGGTTGGTGTTGTGTAAAAAATCATAAAATTTTGGACACATTTTCTGGGGGTCAAATTTTGGGCAAATTTTGACTGAAAATAAAAAAATGATGAATCTCTCAATCTGGGACTCCAAACTTGATGGAATTTCTCCAAATTATTGGACAATATGTTTGGTGTTGTGCAAAAATATCATCAAGTTTGGATTAGCAGATTGAGAGATTCGTCGATTTTCATTTTCAACCAAATTTTTGAACAAAAAAAAGTGTCGAGGAAACATTCTCTAAAATGAACACTAATATGATGATCATTCTAGGAAAGTTCCGCTCTTTTTTGACAAATGAAGTCAAAATTACAATGAAAATACAATTCAGCCCCTAGTTGATATGTCAAGTTAACATTGACTTTGGTAAAACTGGCTTACTTGGTCCAAACGGAGACCTCGTTGTTTTTTGAATGTTGTGGTAAGCTGAGGGTGTATTTAGACCGGTTTCGGAGTTGAGGGTAGTAAATCAAACCCAATGGTTAGTTGGAGGTTGAAATGTGGATTGTTTTAGCGAATGTGTTGCTGAGCCTTAGCAAAAGTGGTCAAGCTCTCCCGGCCAACAAGAAGTGCTCCTATTCCACCCTCAACGCCCGAAAAGCGAGGTAACACACACGTTGTTAACAACGTGGGCCGACCGACGACTAGTTTGGGATAGATTTCTTTGCCAATTTTTTAATTAAACCAGGCACAGTAACCAATCATGGGAGTTATTTTCCGCCTCGGTCTGCCATAGGAGAATGTGCTCTGGGCCGGCCCAATTGAGTTCCAGCGAGAGCATTTTCTCCTTTTCTTTTATGTATCTTTCCTATCTTTTTATCTATTCTTTTTATCATTTCCCCTTTTTGTGTTTATTTAGTGGTTTTCCTCATTTTATCCTCTTTTTTTCCCTATTTAGCAACACATATCTATTTTCACAGTACACATTTTACAATTTTCTTATACACGGGTAGCATTTTTTATACACGTTGATTTTTTTCAAATACATGCTTTTGAACTTTTTTATAAATACAACTTAAAAAAGTACATATTGAATACTTTTTTAATGTCACAATTTTTTAAATCTACACGAACTTTATTGTACATTGTATAAACATTTTAGAAAACTTCACGAACATTTTTTCTGAAGTAGGTGAATTTTTTTAAAAAATTTACCGTAAATTTTTCTGGATGGTGGGGAACTTTGTTTGAATTATGTCAACATTTTATTACATTGTGCAACATTTTTCCAAAATGCCACATGCATTTTTTCTGAATGCACAGATATTTTTCTTCAAATATCATGTACATTTTTTATAAACATTTTTTACATCGTATAACTTTTTCAAAGATGTCACATACATTTTCTTGAATGTGTGGACATTTTTAAATGCCGTGAGCAGTTTTTTTAATGCAATCAACATTTTTTTTACAATTACACAGTTTTTTATAGAATTTGAATGTCCAAATTCACGGTGAACATTTTAGTTTTTTAAGTTTAACAGGTTTTTTGGAATATAAATAAAAAATAAAAAATGAACAAAAACTAGTGCAGGTGCCTACGTGCATGTTATGTGTACATGTGTGATTATGCACTGCCCAGTTGGACATCTTTTATGAATTACACAATATTTCTAAATTTATAATAATTTCATAAACTTTTAGTGTGTTATTCAAGTGCATGATTAAAAAAACATGAATTGAAAAAATATTTACCAAATATTAAAAGCTTGGAATCCAAAATTTGGAAACAAACTTGTTTTTTTGCGGGAATCATAGGGTATTTATTCCAAGGTTATAGAATTACAATCTTCGGCGACTAGCTCACTCACACACAGAGGGGGATGGTTTAGCGAGCACGCAATGCTATCCCCGTTCAATCCAAATGTCGCTAAACAATGTGCAACTCTATTCTGAAAGCGAGAAACTTTTACTGGAACAACTACCCTATCATTCATGGAACGTTTAATCTCAGTGATCAAATGACCATATGCCGATCTGTCCAGGGAATCATCCGTGAGCGCTTTAAGAGTAACTGCGCAATCGGACTGAAGTTGTATAGGTAAGCTTGATCTTTCAAGTGACAAGGACACTACAGGAAACAGCTACTTTGCCGTCTGCCACGGCGGACGGCAAAGGCTCGAAAGGCGGACGGCAAAAGGCTCCGGCAAAGAAGGCTACGGTAAACAGCTGCTTTGCCGTCTGCTTCCTGGCGGCGGACGGCAAAGGCTCTTTGCCGTCTGCGGCGGACGGCAAAGAGGGCGGACGGCAATAATTGCGCTGTCAGTCCGTTAAGTGGCTAACAGCAGACCTTTGCCGTCCGCCGCAGACGGCAAAATTTCTCTGGTCTTTACCGTCCGCCGTATGATGTCATCTACACGTCACTAGATGGCAGGTTCTTTGCCGTCTGCCACAGATGGCAAAGTGCAGGTTCTTTGCCGTCTGCCACGGACGGCAAAGTCTTTGCCGTCTGCCACTGTAGGCAAACTGACCAAATGGGTCAGCTCCCAGGAAGCACAGTTGGCCGCCACGTGGCTTCTTTGCCGTCCGCTGCAGACGGCAAAGAGCTCTTTGCCGTCGGTGGCAGACGGCAAAGAGCCTGCATATTGGCTGTTTTTTCTGTTTTTTATTAAATCCCACAATTTGCACATAAAATATATATGACATATATAGATATATTTCCATATCACATATCCAGCACATAAGTTTCATATCACATATCACATCAGTTTCATCCATACACATTGTTCATACATAAGCAAGTTCCATCCATACACATTGTTCCATCCATATATATATTACAATGCAAAGTTTCATCAAGATAGCAAGCTAGATACAATGCAAAGTTTCATCAAAGGAAAAGCAAGCACTCCATCATAGCAAGCTAGCTTCCATGAAGTGAATGAAATCTGCAAAATGGTAAATAAGAAAGTTAGAAATAGGTGACTAGAACAAGAAGAAGACTAGAACAAGAAGTATATGTCATTTATGAGCTAACTTAGGTGAAATGGATCATATATGAGCTAACTAAGTTGAAATGGGTTGTTTATGAGCTAACTTAGTTGAAATGGATCATTTATGAGCTAACTTAGTTGAAATGGGTCGTTTATGAGCTAACTAAGGTGAAGGGCATCGTTTTTGAGCTAAGTAAGGTGAAATGGGTCATTTTGGAGCTAACCTAGGTGAAATGGGTCATTTTAGAGCTAACCTAGGTGAATGGTTTGGGCTAACCTAGGTGAAATGGGTCATTTTGAAGCTAACGTAGGTAAAATGGATCATTTAGGAGCTCATCTACGTAAAATGGGTCATTTTAGAGCTAATTTAGTTGAAATGGATCTTTTTGAGCTAACTTAGGTGAAATGGATCATTTAAGAGCTAATTTAGGTGAAATGGACCATTTTTTAGCTCACTTAGGTCAAATGGATCGTTTATGAGCTAAATTAGTTGAAATGGATCGTTTATGAGATAACCTAGGTAAGATGGGTCATTTTGGAGTTAACCTAGGTGAAATGGGCCATTTTAAAGCTAACGTAGGTAAAATGGATCATTTAGGAGCTAATCTAGGTAAAATGGGTCATTTTTGAGCTAACTTGGATGAACTGCATCATTTATAAGCTAACCTAGGTAAAATGGGTCATTTTGGAGGAAAATAAGCTAACTCTAGGTCATTATGGTAAGCATATTGGAGGAAATAAAGCTAAGTCTAGGTCTTTATGCATTTGTTAAGCAAAACACTAGAGAAACTTACCGTGATCAGGGAGGTGTAGGAGCGGGGTGGCTAGTGCCGCTACCTGGAGAAGGATCGTGCGATGCGTTTCTGGAGTTAAGCTGCACCAAAGATCATTTCCAATGTCTCGTTAGCATTACGACACTCAAATGTTAAGACTACCAAGTAATGTCCATTCAAACTAAACTCACCGTGCTCCCAGGAGCAATCACTGGCATCGGCGGAGCGGGCTGACCGGACTTCTCGCACACAGACTGCACATTTGGTTTTCAGAACAGAGTCATACTAGTTAGTAATGAGACTCAAATGTTAAGACTAGCAAGTAATCTGCAGAAGAAACTTACCACAAGGAGCTCGTACATGGCCCTTGCCTGCATGTCATTCCGTGCCCTCTCCTCCTCCATCATCTTTCTCGTCCTCTCCTCCATCTCCCGCTGCCTCTCCGCCGCCTCCGCCAGAAGTTTCTCCGTTCTATCTCTCTCAGTCTGTATAGCAGCCTGCAACACCACTCACATGACCATTTGTAATCATTGATGGAAGCGCACACAATGTAATGGAGAAAGATAACTGAGTACGTATCACTAACCTTGATGGCGAGTTGCACTGGCCGTTCACGAGGCCTTATCTCAGGAGCGGAGCTCGACTGGCGCGCCTTGATCTCCGGGAGAGTGCTAGGACAACGGATAAGTCCATCTCCAATGGCTATGGAGCCATGGGACCTCCCGCCACCAGATATCATCACCAGCTCTGGATCAATGGGACCCTGGCTCGGGTTAAAGTCCTCCCCTTTCCTCGCCTTCCCCTCATCTCTATATCTCACGAGCTTGTTGTGGGAGGAGATGTTGGTGAAGTTGTTTGCATCATCGAGGTCAGACTGAGAGAAAGCCTTGACTTTCTTGAAAGAGCCAGTGTGGGCCATGGCATACAGGTCGTACACCTCTGGCACCTTATCCGCCTTATTGTAGCGTGCCTGAAAGAGAGAAACAATGAAAATTAGTAATTAAAGGGCTCAAGCTAGCATGATGAATGAATTGCATGAATCATGAAGCAAACCACATACCCAGTTGCGCCCGAACTGATATAAGTTGGAGCTGCCTTGATGGTGTGGCACACCTTCCATTTGGGCACGTTTGTCCTTGGCCTGGTTGTGGAGGGCTAGCCATTCTTGTGAGCACCACTCATCGACCAACACCTCCCAACAATCCATCCGATCCGCACACCATCTCGGAGGCGCCTAAGTTAGCAAATAGAAACTTGAGCGCTACGGCTAAGAATTACTAAATGAAGGAACTTAAGTAGAAGGCCTTAAGAATTACCTTCATGTACTGCTCCTTACTCAGGAACTTATCGCGGCACGCCGGCTTGGTCTTCTTGATACCACGCAAGGCGTAGTAGTCTCGAACAGCCTGCACCCGAGCCTCGTGCCGTAAGTTCTGGAGTAGGCGCTTGCAGACGTTCTGGATAACATTTGCGCTGTCCTCCTCGTATCCCTCCTCACACCTGTAGAATGTCTGCAATCAAATGAGACAATATTGATTAGTACAATTAATAACTAGCTAGTTGAAGATTTTGAAATGTGTAAAGGAGAAATTACCCAGAACGTCCTGATCACCATGTCTGCCCTCGTGTCGCACACGACACCGTCGATAATGACATCCGGCGGGGCCGGGGCAGCCACGTAGTGCTCCCAGCTCAACCCAAGCTCTGGAAGCCGACCCTCACCAGGCAACGTGACAAACCCCGGGAAGTTTTGCCGGCAAAGAACTCCAAGGACGGAGTTGGGCCGGCGGACACTATGATGGTGGTCCCAACCCCTGCAGCATGACAAGGCCAACGCATTAGTTATTTGAAGAAACGTGAATGCAGAAGGTACAAAAATATTAAATGCACTTACGTACCTCTCCCCATCAGGGAAGATCAACCACCTCTGCTCGCGGGTCGCCGGCACGGACGGGAGCCGTGTAGCACCACGCTGGTAGACGGTGCCACCCTCCTCCTCAAGATCAGTCGGCTCCCCGCCATCATCAGCATGGCCACTCGGCTCCTCGGGCTGATCCGGCCAGGTACCCCATCCGGACGTGTGCTCCTCCGGGGGCTCGTGGGCCGAACTCTCGTGGGCCGAAGGCCAGTCGACCCGAGGCTCGTGGGCCCAAGACCCGTGGACCGGAGGCTCGTGGACCGGAGTCCGTGTAGCCTCCTCCTCGGACGAGTCCACCCTAGCAGTCACGTGCTCGGGTGAAACAGCTGGGGGTGGCGGCGAGGAAGGCGCCGTAGCAGTCACCCTACCTCCTCTCCCGCGACCACGTGCCCCACCTCCTCTCTTCCTACCTCGTCCCCTGCTGGGCACCGCGGTCGACGAAGAAGGGCCCGGCGGTGTGGACATACTGTCCAGCAACGCTCGGCGGAGAGGTACGTCTGGAATCGAAGACCTCAGACCACGCGCCGACGAAGAAGGGGCCTTGGCGCGCTCCCGACCAGCGCCCACCATCTTTCAACACCTGCCATGACAAACAGTAAACGAAATTAGTACAACATAAAAAAAGACCGACATGAATAATAATATGTGTATCACTTAAGTGTATCATCATCAAGTACAACATTAAAAAATTTAATACCTGACACTACTAATAATCTCGATCAGTATCATCAATAAATGCATAATCATCATCATCACTATAATCAATGACGGGCTCATAGGGTTCAGTGGCATCAACATGTGCAAGGCCACCTTGACGTAATCGGTCAAGCAATGACAGGTCATCCGCAGCAGTAACCTCTTCTTGTTCCGGCTCTTCTTGTTCCTCCTCTGGGGTGATGTCGGATTCACTGTCGCTGTCTACTTCAATGTTTTGGGGTGAAGTATAGCGGTTCTTGAAACGCTTTTTGGAAAGACGTGTCTCTTGGAAGAATTCTCCTTCATATGTGTCTGGGTTAATGTGAGGTTCATAATCCTCTTCCTTTGGGGGAGATAGTCTAGCACGTGGCGGCACTTCATAAACGACATCCCAACCTTTCAGATTTGGATTAGTTTGGCAGGCCCACGGTAGATAGAATACTTGGGTCGCCTGTTGAGCCGTAATATAGACATCAGGAACATCTAAATGGGTGCTTTGGTTGATTTCAACTAGCCCTATATGTTCATGAGTCCTTCTAGTCTCCTTCGGCTGAAACCAATAACATTTGAAGACTACGACATTCGGTGGGTTTTCACCATAGAATAGAAGTTCATAAATTGCTTCAACTCTCCCATAATACTCGGTACCTCCTTCGCCGATAGCAGATACACAACAATTTGTAGACTTTCGGTCGGCCATAGATAGCTCTTTGCCATAGGTACGAAAGCGATACCCGTTGATGTCGTATTTGTCAAATGAACGGACCTTATAGTCAAAACCATTAGCGACTTGTCTCAATTCGGCGTCCATAGACTCTGAATTAGCCTACAAGTTTAATATGAAAGGATTGTTGCATTACGCACAAATTAGCGAATGAAACCGGGATAGCCGCCTACAAATTAGCCTACAAGTCTAATAGAAATTACCGTTTGTTTGAACCAAGAGATGAAACCGGGATAGCCGCCTCCTTGCTTTGCGAGAAGCTCATACTCTTCGACAGAATCCTTTTGGATCACCGCTCCATACGAGAATAAGGCGACGTATCGACTGTATGAAATATCCAGGAATAAGAGCAGTTCAAAGGAAATAGAAGTTGCGAAACTATGTACCGAGAACTTACTCGATGTACGGCCGCACTTCTATCAGGTTGTTGAAGATATACAACGAAATGGTCCGCCATTGTTCGTTATCCAAAGATACTGGATTTGAAACACTGGCTGGTGCGAGATTCCCTTTGAATAGGCTGAGGTTGGATCCACCCTTTTTAGGGTCGTCAGCATTGTACCGAGGCTTCGGATTATGCAAATGACGATTTTTGGCTTCGTAGTGTGCTGTCACGAAGTTTGCCGCCTCCTCAGTGATGAATGCCTCAGCCATCGATGCTTCAATTCTACGTTTATTTTTACATTTTTGTCGAAGCGTCTTCTGCATCCTCTCAGTTGGGTAGCACCAACGATTTTGCACGGGCCCCCCCAATCTTGCCTCGGTCGGGAGATGCAAAATCAAATGTTGCATTGGATTAAAGAAGCCCGGTGGAAAGATCTTCTCTAACTTGCAGATCAACTCCGGCGCCAACTCTTCCATTTCTTCTAGCACGCCAGGCGATAGTTCTTTCGCACAAAGAACACGGAAGAAATAGCTGAGTTCTGCCAGTACTAGCCATTCATCCTCAGGGATGAAGCCACGCAACATCACCGGCATTACCCGCTCAATCCATATGTGCCAATCATGACTCTTGAGACCAAATATCTTCAATTTATCAAGACTGGCTCCCCTCTGTAGATTCGCTGCATACCCATCGGGGAACATCAACTGCATTTTCACCCACAAGATAATTTCCCTCATAGCTGGCCTTCCAAGATTGAACCATGCCTTTGGCTTCGTCCAGTTCTGCTTTCCTTTCGGTTCTTTCATGTTTTGTAACGGCCTATCACATAGCGCCTCCAGATCGACTCTAGCCTTAGTATTATCCTTTGACTTCCCATCTATGCCGAACAATGTACCAAAAAGTGCCTCGGCGATATTCTTCTCAGTGTGCATCACGTCGATGTTGTGTGGGCAAAGGAGGTCTTTGAAGTAAGGCAGATCCCATAAGCATGTTTTGTGAGTCCAGGCGTGCTTAGAATTATACCCCTTGAAGTACCCTGGACGCTCTGGATCTGGCTCGAGAGCGTTTAACTGATCCAGGGTCTGTTGGCCTGTCAATGCATGTGGTGCAGAGTTTTTGACAACTCTACCTCTGATGAAGTTCTTCTTGTCTTTCCTGAACTTATGGCGAGGATTCAGGAACTGTCTATGCATGTCGAAGCAAGAAAACTTGCGACCGGCCTGAAGCCAACGAAACTCAAGAGCTCCCTTGCATGTGGGGCACGGGAACCTTCCATGCACACACCAGCCAACGAATAGCGCATACGCCGGCAAGTCATGCGTCGAGTACATGTACCAGACACGCATTATGAAGTTCCGTTTGCTATAGGCATCGTATGTCTTGAACCCATTATCCCAGGCTTCTTGCAATTCGTCCTTAAGCGGTTGCATGTACACATTCCTATTTTTCCCCAGATAGTTGGGCCCTGGAATTATCAACGTCAGGAAAATGTTCTTTCTTTGCATAATCTGTCCGGGGGGGAGATTGAGTGGAAAGACAAATACGGGCCAACAACTGTATTGGGCTGCCGTCATACCAAACACACTGAACCCATCCGTGCTGATGCCGACTCGAGGATGCCTCGGATCTGCCGCTTTGTCACCATGTAATTCATCAAACTTTTTCCACGCAACACCATCCGATGTGTGTACAATCATCAGATTCCCATCTGCATCTAGTTCAGTTCTTTTGCCCGCTTTGTGCCATGTCATCTATCTGGCCATCTCTTCGACCATGAAAAGACGTTGAAGTCTTGGTACGATTGGCATATACCGAAGAACACTAACGGGGATTTTGGTCTGTGTCTTCTCACCCATACCGTTGTCTACCACAACATACTTGGAAGACTTGCAAATGGGACAATAGTTCAAGTCCGCATAGTCAAGCCTAAACAAGACACATCCTTTCTCACAGGCATGTATCTTATCATAGGGCATCTTCAGTGCACGGAGGATTTTGTCCGACTGGTACAGGTTTGCAGGCATTACATGGCCTTTGGGTAGAAAGCGTCCAAATACTGTCATCATTGCATCGTAGCATTCTCTGCCCAAGTTGAACTGAGCCTTCAGAGCCATTACTTGTGAGATGGCATCCAATTGACAAAGCTCAGTGTGCTCATGGAGCGGACATTTTGAAGACTCCAACATTTCATTGAAGGCCTTTGCAGATTCCTCCATCTCCTCATCCGAATCCCGAGCATCATCAAAGTCTTGCACCATGTTTTCCATCCCGGTACCATGCTCGTCGGTGCGACGACGATCCACCTCAGCTCGGTCACGTTGGGCAGACTCACCATGAAATGTCCACACCGTATAATCGGGCGTAAAACCACTCTTCTGCAGGTGTTTGCCCATTTCAGCCTCTGTCCTCTTTTCCCAATTGCCGCACCGTAAACAGGGGCACCAGGTTTTCCTCTGGCCTTTTGCAAATGCGGCTCGCACAAACCCCTTGGTTTTTGTGAACCATTCAGTGCTCCATTTGTTCTGACCAGTGTGATCGGTGTACATCCACGCACGATCACTCATCTTGACTTTCAGAGCTACTAGACACACAGCAAATATATATATATATATAATTCACCATGTATGTATTCATCAGTTGATCTACTTTGTCAATTTTATTATGTCCATGCAACCTACACTCTAATAGGTAATGATAGGTCCTAATCCCACCCGAGTATGTTTAGATTGGGTTCATTTTCCCATGCTATGCCCCGGATCCTACTCAAAATTTCAGCAGCACCTCCCCGCTGTTCTCCTGATACACGTCTCTGCAATAAACAGAGAGGATGTGTACCCGGAGAACAACAGGGGAGGCACTGACAAAATTTATGCGTCGGATCCGGAGCAAAGCATATGGGAAAACGAACCCAATCTAAACATACTCGAGCTGTCCATGGATAGCGTTGGACAATTCGAAAGAATCAAGGTTATAAATATGCAAATGCATGCATATTTATAACTATGACGCTTTCGAACGGGAGACACATATTGGTTACGCATACTGATGATTCAAGACACATATATATCTAGCTATCAAGTTTCATCGGAATAGATCAAATAATTAATGGGGGAGGAGGACATGTCATTTGTGCTCACCCACGAACTAAGGGGCAGAGCTCGTCAAACGCACGGCGAGGTCGTCGAACACCAAACCTCGCAGCGATGAAACAACTGCACATTTAAAACTACCCGATCAACACAATTATATATGATGTTTTTCATAACAAAATTGAAAGATATATGACCTAACTAATAATTCACAAATATATGACCCCTTCGGCTTCTGGAAGGCCAAAGAACACCTTTTCGGGAGGTGTCGGGGGTCGGGGTGTCGTGTCGGTCTCGGGGTGCCGTGTCGGGGTCGGGGTCTCGGGGTCGGGGTGTCGGGTCGGGGTGCCGTGTCGGCGTCGGGGT